>NC_056744.1:1692284548-1692307048 GCF_019279795.1 Protopterus annectens | reverse complement strand
ATATCAGTAGGCGGAGAATAGGGTTTTAGTTTGTGAAAAAGAGATTTTATATAGCTGGTAGGTATGGGTTTAAGGGAAAAAAATGTTAGAATTCTGAGTCGAGGGAGGATCAGGTGTAGTTTTATAGTCAGAATTTAAGGGGGAAGGACTTATTATCTTACCAATGGAATCAATAAAGTAGGAATTTAAGATAGAAGCAGTCTCTTGGGATGTGTATGTTGGGCAGGGGTTTGGAGACGAGGCGTTACCAGGATGACATATTTGACTGATCAACTCCTCAGGCATCATCTCACTTTCCAAGATTTCATTAAACAATTTGGTTAAAACCTCCACTGCCATCTGTTCTGAACACCTCTATACTTCCACAGAAATGTCATCTGGAGTAACAACCTTCCCATACTTCATCCACTTCATAGCTGTCCTTATTTCCTCCTTGCTAATCCACTGCACTTCCTGATCACTATATGCACATCATCCAACCTTCTTGCTCTCTCTCATTCTCTTCATTCATCAGCCCCTCAAAATACTCCTTCCATCTGCTCAACACACTTTCCTCATTTGTGAGTACTTTTCCCTCATTATCCTTTATCACCCTAACCTGTGGCACATCTTTCCTAGCTCAGTCCCTCTGTCTAGACAATCGGTACAGGGCCTTTTCTCCCTCCTTTAGTGTTTAACCTTTCATACAACTCATCCTACACCTTATCTTTAACATTCACCACCTCTCTATTCACCATACATCTCTCCTTATACTCCTGTCCAATTTTGTCATCCCTCTGAAAATCCCACTTCTTCTTTGCCAACTTCTTCCTCTGTATACTCCTGTACTTCCTCGTTTCACCACCAGGTCTCCTTGTCCTCCTTCCTTTGTCCGGGTGTCACACCAAGCACCTTTCGAGCCGTCTCCCTTACCACCTTTGCTGTGACTACCCAGCTATTCGGTAACTCTTCACTGCCACCCAGTGCCTGCCTTAACTCTTCCCTGAACTCCACCTCACAAATCATCCTTTCTTAACTTCCACTATTTGATCCTTGGCACTGCCCTCACTCTCCTCCTCATCTTCTTGGTCGTCAATCTCATCCTACAGACCACCCACCATCCTATGCTGTACTACGCTTTCTCCTGTCACCCTTTACAGTCTTCAATTTTATTCAGACTGGCCCTTCTGCACAGGATATAATCCACCTGTGTGCATCTTCCTCCACTGTTGTATGTCACCCTATGCTCTTCCCTCTTCTTAAAATATGTATTCACCACAGCCATGTGCATGCTTTTCATAAACTCCATTATAATTGGACCTTCTGCATTCCTCTCCTTAACACCAAGCCCACCAGTCACCTCCTCATCCCCTCTGTTCCCCTCACCAACATGTGCACTGAAATCCACTCCAATCACTACTCTCCCACCTTTGGGTACACTCACTACCACTTCATCCACCTCACTCCAAAACTTCTCTCTCTCATCCATCGCATACCCAATTTGCAGAGCACATACACTTAACAACATTGATCATCTCACCATCAATTTCCAGCTTCATAAACATCACTCTGTCTGATGCTCTTTTCACCTGCAAAACACTCTTGACATACTGTTCATTCAGGATAATCCCTAGCCCATTTCACCACATCCACACCATGGTAGAACGATTTGAACACCCCTCCAATACATATGGTCTTACTATCATTCCATCTGGTCTCTTGCACACACAAGATTTCCACATTCCTTCTCTCCATATCAACTAGATTTCACCCTGTAGCAGTCATACTGCCAACATTCAAAGTTTCTACTCTCACTACTAACCTTCCTCCTCTCCTCCTGCCTCTGGGCATGTCTCCCCCCTCTTCTTCTCTTTCAACCAACAGTAGTCCAATTTCCACCAGTCATTGTTAACCCAGGCCTTGACTGATCTGGTAAGGAAATCGGTATTCTTGTCCGCATATTTGATCTGGCAAAAATTTTACACTGTATGCCATTCCTGATGTAACCTACCATTTATCTGGGCTTGGGACTGGCATGAAGAAAAACACTGGCTTGTACATCCCCAATGGCTGGCTTCATACATACATGTATGCGTGTGTACACACACACACACACACACACACACACACACACACACACACACACACACACACACACACACACACACACACACCTGGAGTTGTCACTGACAATCTGGCTGAGCCTGATGAATTGTCCCTTCATGATGCTCCTTTTCATGGAGGGAGGAGTCAGTGACAATTCCACTTTTGACGAGGAATGCACATTCCTTACTTACCTATTCCTGGAGAGATACTACCCTAGACATCAGATTGAGATTCAGAGTCTTGCCACTGCCAGACAGAGGACCACCAAATGCATACCCATTCTGCTGCATGGGGTGGTTTGGGGTTAGGTACAAACCCGAGAGAAACCACACTCCTAGATTCCCCCATATACCTTGACACTCGCAGCATAATGGAAATAATACTCAAAAACTAGTGCATCCTACAGACTAGCCAGGACATTAGAATGAGTTAGGCACAACCCCCGAGTTAAACTACAAGAAATCAATATCCTTGAAAGCACTTTTTAAGACAGACCACTGATTCAGGAAAACACCTCACCTAACATCAGTACAGCCATGCACCAATGCAGACACTGCATTTAGTACAGAGTCATCCTAGTGTGGAAAGATATCACCCTCAGTTCACCTAGCAACATGATCCACCTTATCCCTTACAGGAGTTCCCACAGAGGAGCTCATGGTGATCCTGATACAAAAGGTGGAGAAATATGTTTGTCCTCCTCCTGCACCTTGTCGGAGCCCTTCCAGAAGCCATGGGCACATGTTGGTATCAGTAGAAAACTGTCAACAGCTTCGCATCAACACAATGTTGGTATCAGAAAACTCAACAGCTTCGCATCAACACAAGTTGCAAGGGCCACATGATGCGCAGTAATGTAGCAGGACACAGGCCAGTGCCACAGCAGAGTCACATGATAACAGATATATGTGAAGGGGAAGGAATAGCCACAGTGACCACCTAAGGTATGGAGCCTATACATATCACTTTAATCTACAGCAACCCGATTTTTCACTAACAGTCATAGCACTGCAGCGGGATGGTGCCTCTAGGAGCCTTAGAGCAGATTGCAAGGAGCCTGTGGTCCCCTTAAGGCTACAGAACTGGCCGGGCATGTGCAGACAGCTTTGCAGTCTACAATGCATGTGTATGAGCAGCTAATGGCTGGTTCACATTATGCTAAGTGTGCCATTCAGAGACATTTAACCTAAACTGACTTATTAATATAACTGACATTCTAGGAGCCCTGAAACAGCTTCATATAAACAGCTTCCACAGTTTTGATGAACATCTTGCTATTTTCTCCAGTATACTGAGATGATTTTAAAGGAGTCGATTAGACAGTCTAGAAGAGAACAAAATATGCTTTGTCTGCTGTGCTAACGGTAGACAGATCAGTGACAGGATTTTTGGGGGGGACATTGATCTACAGCAACTTGTTAACAAGGGTATGAGAATTACATGGAAGGTAGAGATGGATCTCTACAGAACAGAAATACACAGATCTACTGAGTAAAGAAGTGATGCACCTCTGCTGTGGTAAGGATACACAGGCCAGTGGCAGGGTACAGGCTAATTGTATGTGTAAAACAGTTATTTTTATAGGGGTTTCACTCCAGTAACTTCTTAACTGGGGAGAGGAGAGTATAGGGATGGTTGAAATGGTGAGTGTTGGCAGAGAGGGCAGAGATCTAAACATCAATAGCCCACCAAACGTATGGCTGAGAAGCAGTGTGAGATGCACTGTGTACGCTGTGGGCTACTTATTTTGAGAAAGATGTGTTTGAATGCACATACTCTGCATCTGTGGTTCAGGTGTGGTACACAGAGGATGTGTGGGGTGAAGGAGGCACAACTGGACACGGATATAGGCTGTGAGTGTGTATGATAGGCATACACTGGTTATGATTTGAGGGGTAGAGGTCAGTGTAGGCAGATAATAGGATGTAGGGGGTAGCAGTCTGTCCCCATGTTGCCCTTCTGGAACACTACTGCAATATGGCCTGAGAAGCTGCCACATGGCAACTCTGTTGGCCATTGCTGCAGCATGGGGGTGAGTGCAACACAGATTATGCTAGACATATCTTTGCCTGCTTATTGACCACAGGTGTACATTCACATGTACAGGTACATAACTGGGATCAAAATAGTGGAAGCACCTCAAGAAGTTTTGCTGCACAAAGAACAATGTACTACTAACGGCCATTCATTAGCATGGATGGTGGATTTTGAGCATAAACAAGACTGTCCAGGCCCTTCTGAGAACATATGTGCTGTGAGCTGGTTGTAGATTTTAATGCGTGTAGCTACAAAAGATCACCACAAGTATCTTGCAGGGTGACTGAGGTGATTCTGCATGCTCACACAGAGGCCCACACCAATGAAAGGGAATGGATGGATAAGGGCAGGGATCTGCCATTGAAGAATACCCTTTCCAACATGAAGGAGATCCCCTTTTAGTGTATGGACCCTGATGGTGAATGCCTGAATGGGGGTGCTGAACTAGTTGCACCATCATGTGTTGCTGTTAGAGATGCATCAAGTTTGTATTTCCATATATCAGTAAGACACTGTTGTGGCATGCCAATGCAAGAAGTCATGGATATTAACCACTGCCATATCTCCTGTACATGCATAATGGCATAAAACACAAGGGATATTTTCTTACATCATGTCCTTACCTTGTTATCTATACTGTTATTGCACCACTGGGACATAGGATCATTACATATTATCAACGTTATACATGGGTGTTAGTCAGTTTCTGTAGGTGCTACCATCATGCAGACATCCTCTGTGAAAGATGGTATGCCTCATGTCAGTGCAGCATCACATCCTGATGATGATGATGATGGTGGCGCAAGCATATCATGGCCTAGGGATACAGTGTCACCGTCAGTAGTGATTACTGTGGAGAAGAACCTACCAGACACATTAAGTGACAGACCATGCCCAACACCTCTACAGAGGGAGCACCCTCTTTTGCTGCTTACACACCAGCAGTGTGCAGTGGCACCACCACAGGTCATGCACACTGAAGTCAGAAGCAGTGGTTTTGGTGGATGTTAATGCCATGTCTCCCACACATTCCTCAAACCAGGCACCAGAGACATTATAAAATGGATGTGGAGGATTCTCTGAGGCATAATTTGATGCCACTACTACCATGGCAAAGATGATAGATGTATTATTCAGCCTGTGAAACAAGATAGTTGAGTGCATGCAATACCTGGATAAATCAATTAGCATGCTAGAGGCAAATGGACATCTCCAATGCCACCATGAGGTCACATTAGGATGATACCACTCTCATGGTCACCGCTCAACTGTCTCTACTGTGAATATGTCCTACAGAACAGGTAGGTCAGGGTCATGCAATGCTTCTCCACCACATTACAAGCCAGTGGTCAACCACAGCCTCCTGGACTGACATAGCCTACATGGCATGACCAAACAATCACAGTTATGCAGCTCATCTTCATCCTTACTGATCGGTGTTGATGCACGTGCCACTCCTACAGGGGATGTACCTATGGCCAAAGGCATTCAAGACCTGCATAAATACTGACATCTTAAAACACCTGCCCCATCTTATATATGCACAGCTAAACAACACCTGCAGATACTTTGTGACCAAGAACTCATACTGAGGAAGTACCCACTACATCCGGATACCTTGCCTATTTGGAAGTATCACCCTCTCCCTTCAAAGTATACCCGGGTTACTGCAATCACCTAGCCATGTCACTCACTCCCTTCCACATCCTTAGTTCCCATTTCACCAATGTGCCCACTGTTGGTGGCACTCAATCTCTCTCCCCCCAGCAGTGCAATATGATGCCCATGCTCTACCCTCACACTGTTGTGTTTCATGGGAAGGTAATGTCTGCTGCACTGTACAGCATAATCTAGGTGTAGTACTGCACACATCAGTTTTAGCCATTGCTCATTCTTTTCTGGCCCATAGTTGTGGACCAGACACCAAATGTTCACCAGTGCTACAATGTATTGCACCTGCCTCTGCCTCTCATAGTCTTCCCCCATTGTCACTTTTTCCAACAGCTGATCAACCAGCACTTCCTCTACCACTGACTATGTTCAAGCTGGACCGCCAGAGGTAATCCCCTGCTATAACGGTTTGCATAATACCATATTTTGCAACACTGTGCAGACAGCAAATATCTTGTTGCAGTTCTCAAAGCATATTGCGTCGTGCTACTAAAAGAATCTTGGAAGTGGTCCTTCAATAATTTCAACATACACTTAATGCTGTTAAGTGTATGTGATACTGCAAAGTTCTATGGAGTCTCAGCCATGCTCTGAGAGTTGTTTACTGGTGTCATAAACCATGGCTGTAGGTGCATTCAGCATCAGCAATATGATGTTCTCAAGGGAAATCACCTCAAACATATAGCTAGTATTTATGTGACATGTGGCAGATGTGGGATTTGTAGGAACTGTCTGGATGGCACTCATATACGTTCTACATAATAATCCCTAAACATTGCATAACACCTGGCAATTAATGGATTGGAAACCTTTCAGGTTGACACACCATTGCTACATGGACCAGGTGGAGCTTTAATGGTGATGTGGGTGCAATCAGTACCCCCTGACTTTCAAGGAAATAGCAATAGCCTTAGTGGTGCTGCTGTCCTCTTCATTCTGTGGGAACCACATATGCAGTTCCTCATGCTATGGTACAAGTATAACACCACCAATTAACTAGTAATTGTCAGGGAGATGCCTGTGACAGGACCACTGTATCCCAGGTCAGCCACCAGAAGGCCTAGTAACAAGGATAGTCAAAGTTACCCATATCTTATTGCCCACAGGAATTGGTATCCAACACAACCTGTGGGATTCCATGTGACAATAGCACGTTTACAAACTCTCACATTGCGTCTCTGTCCACAACACAGCTTTTGATTATGTCTTTAAAGTGGTGGTGGTGGTGGTATGTTAGGAACGATCAGATCAGTTTGTGACATGGAGAGCAATGAGGCATACCACTGATGACACTGGCTATAAGAACGACTCACAAAATATACCGTCTTATTAATGTGGGTGCTACTCATAGCATCTTAGCATGGTCTTGGTCTTGGTTCACCAAGAAATGATGGCATACAAATTTGCAAACTGATGCAGCATGTTGAGCAAGTTTTATACACTTCTGAATCACTCTGAGATAATGTTCACTCTCATTTGCATTTCTAACTGGTTTATTAGCATAATGCTACTCATTTCCATATCATTATACATTCATTTGCATATGATGTTGGCTGCAGTATTTCACCAGGCAGCACAATGGTGCAGCCTGAGACTCTGATTTGCCCCAGCCTGTACATCACCACACAATAAAATTCAATTACCACATTACGCTATTTGTTTATGAATCCCAATTTAAAGATTTACATTTCTGTTTATATATTATAATGACACTGTACACTAAATACTCTAGATGCAGTCTCCTCATAAAATCTCACTACATGCTTAGATAGGAAGCTGTATTCAGTTTAGATGCCTATTTTCTCATTAAAAAATAGAAAAGAATGTTAAAACTGTTTGCTTCATGTGACAAACAATGCTTTTTTTCTACTAGCTAAGGTAGCCACTTTGAATACAGGCCATCTCCATATTACAGATTAACTAAGACATGCCAGCTGCATTCTTCAGGGCACAAAGTAGGGACTGCCACATTTAATAGATACTTCAGAAAGAAGAGACTTGTACAGGAAAAATATTTGCAGTGTGTCTTTATGCTTTACACATGGTTCAACTATAGAAACAGATTACAGCACCAGATAATGATAGTTTGACCCACCTAATCATGAGACTGGCATATCTATCAGATATACCAACAGCTTACTTTACATTTATGATCAAATCCAAGAGCTCATTTATGCCTGACTCGCACTTTTAAACTCAATTACAGTTTTAATAATGCTTTTTTCAGTTACACTGTACCATTCATCATCTTTTTTATGAAATACTCCTTCCTCTTACTTCTCTGAGCTATTTGTGCCTTCCGATTGTGTCCTCTTGTTCTGTGACGTCTTTTATTTTGCTTTTAATATGGCAACCACATGGACTTTACTACCACTTCTGTGGTGCTTAAATGTTTTTTCTAATTCTTTTGTTCAAGAATACATATATATATATATATATATATATATATATATATATATATATATATATATATATATATATATATATATATATATATATATATATACACACATATACACATATATATACATACACACACAGACACACACACACATATATCCATACATATATATACATACATACACACACACACACACACACACACACACACACACACACACACACACACACACACACACACACACACACACACACACACACACACACACACACACACATATATCTACATACATACATACACACACACATATAAATATATACACACACACACACACACATATATACATACATATATAACAGTCCAAAACTGTCCACCACGAGGTAAGGTACAGAAACAAACAAAACTATAGTACCAATGGAGTCAGGAAAAACTGGAAACGAATCCTCAGTGTAGAATATTTAATAAATCCTTGTAAACCTGTTGCAGCAAAAATCCATGACAGCGAAAAAAACATTTATATCACAACATAAATTAAGCGCTTTCATTCGCTAATGCAGTGCTCACTAATCGAACTTCATCAGAATTATACAATGGATAATTCAAAAATACACTAGATGTGAAATAACATTCTAAAATACTAAAGTTCCAGAAAATTGTACTGGTAGAAGAGGGAAGTATCACTCCTATCTGATCCATTTGAGAATGCTTCTCACATTAAGATTTCCATTAAGGCCAGGGGGAGTGTCAGCCTGAAGTCTAATCTGCCATCTAAGCTCTTTAACTTCAAGTAAAGGATTGCAGTCTCCATAAGGTAATGACACATAATCAAGTACAAGAACAAAAATCTGCTGCATTGGGAGCTAGAAAGTGTGCGTCTAGCCAAAGCATTTTTCCAGTCACCTTTCCTTATAGCCCGACGGTGTTCCTTAATGCGATCACTAAGTTTTTAATAGTTTTGCCTACATAGAAGGCAGAGCATTCATCACACACTCCCAAACTTGGGATTGGAAAGTTGGAAACTAGCACCCAAAGCAATAAAAGGGCAGCAAACACATTTGCCACAGTTGTACATCCCTGTCATTTGAAGAGGGCAACTAAAAAGAGAAGGGGACGTTTTCAAAAAGATTCTTCAAAGACCTAGTTCTCTTGTAACTAAAACTAAGGGTGTCACCCAATACCCTGGACACTTCATGGCTACTCTTAATAATATCCCATTTCTTAGACAAAATGTTCCTAATGTGTTCTGCATCTAGAGAAATGGGAAGGGGAAATCTGGTGAGATCATCAGCAGGAACCAAAGACTTGGGAATGTAACCAAATTTAAGAATGGGAGGATATTTACTGTACCTAAATGAAGTAACTTCATTCAAAACATCAGAAACCAGATTTTCAGAGTAATGTTTGTCCACAAAAAGTTGTTTCAGAAACTGACTTTCATTAGAAAAAACATCATCATCACTCATAATGCGACTAAGACGTTCAAACTGCCACTTGACTATGTTCCTTTTCATAAAGGGAGGATGTTGGCTCGAAAAATCAAGGTAGTTATTATGAAAAGTGCTTTTCCTATGAATGTTGGAAGAGAATCTATAAGTAATTGGATCTAAGGCCAGGGAAATGTCCAAAAAATTTACTACATTCCCTTTTCCAGAGACAGTAAAATCCAAAAACTGTATACTCTCGCTCAACTGATCAAGAAAACAATCTAGTTCAACAAGAGACCCTTTCCACAAGAAAAAATATCGTCAATAAAACGCTTGTAATTACTGACAAACTTGAAACCCTCTAGCTTAGATAAAATGTCAGCTTCCCAAGCACAAAGTACTAGATTGGCATATGCTGGAGCGACATTAGCTCCCATGGCTACTCCTTGAAGTTGCTGGTATAAGATACCATTAAACGTAAAAAATTATTATTCAAAAGGAGCCCTTCATGGGGACCTCCCTCCAATCCAGGCCAGCCCCATGATCTCCCCCTGGCTGGGAGGGGCAGATCCACTCTCATGAGGGCTTCCGTGTCCCACCCCTTTCCCATCCACAAGGGGTTCCGGGATGCCATTGGGTCCCGGCCGAGGTCTGATGCCTTCCCCTGCCTGGCAAGAGCTCTCGGGTCCCACGGACTCCGCCAGTTGCTCCCTTAAGGACTTCCACCTGGAGGGGGTCGGGACCCTCTCACCTAGCTGGGCGCACAATCACAGGCTGCTTTCCACCTCTCTCCCCTTCCGGACTTCCATCCCGGAGGGGACCGTGATCCGGACCCCTTTCCCAGGAGAGCTCTCCTGGCTCGGCCAATTTCAGTCCCTCTCTCCTTCCAGACTTCCGTCCCGGAGGGGGCCGAGGTCCGACCCCTCTCCCAGGCAGGAGCTCTCCCAGCCCAGCCAATTTCAGCCCCACTCTCCCTTCCGACTTCCGTCCCAGAGGGGGCCGAGGTCCGGATGCTCCTTTCCCAAGCGGGAGCTCTCCCAGCCCGGCCAATTTCAGCCCCTTTCCCCTTCCAAACTTCCATGGGGAGTGACCCCTGTGGGCTTCCACTTCTACAGAGGCAGGAGAGCTCTTCTCCTGGAGGGTGCCAAATCATTCTGTGTCCCCATGACCTCTAAGCCTCTCAGGGGCCTCCTCCAATTCTTCCAAGCCTCGTGGAACTCTGCTGGGCCAGGAGGCCTCTGATGGTCTCTCATCTGGGCTTCCATGACACGGTCCTGCCCTTTGCCCTCCACATAGGGCTTTCAAACTCATGAGGGAGATGGCATCTCTGCACATTTCGCCACTCGCGTCAGCCTCTCTCCCCCACCGGGCGCCAAAGCTGCTCTGAGCCTTCTGGCCCATGGCCTCTCACCCCCTGCGTGCTGCTGTTCGCAGGGCCTCATCCCTAGGGTGCCGGGTGGATGACTGGAAGCCAAAAGGCTGCCTGTGGATGAACCCGGGTGCGAGCTGCCACAGCGACCATATCTCCGCACCCTGATGGCCGGGAGGATGGGATCAGGGATCTGGTGTCCTGAGGAGGCCCGCCCTGTTCACTGACTCCCCCGGCCGGCCCCAGGTGAGAGACGCCTTGGCGGCCATATTTCTACAACCCAGGGGGCTGGGAGGACGGGATTGGGGACCTGGCTTCCAGGGGATGCCCTCGGCCAGTCCGTGCCATCCACTGACTCCTCCAGCCGGCCCAGGGTGCGAGACACAGTGGCAGCCATATCTCCGCTCTCCCGGGGTCCGGGAGGATGGGACACCCCATGCCGGCTTCCCAGAATGTCCCTATGCCCTCTCTCGGGGACCATGCACCCCCCCTCTGGGGATGAGAGCGAGGGCCAATGATGCCTTGTCCAGCCACTGCGTGCACCCAGCCCTACATCATGCCCGAGCCCGACCAACCCAGCCCTTAAAGCCAATCCTTATTCTGAAGTTACGGATCTGACTTGCCAACTTCCCTTACCTACATTGTTCTAACATGCCAGAGGCTGTTCACCTTGGAGACCTGCTGCGGATATGGGTACAGCTCGGCACAAGACTTACACCCTCTCCCTCAGATTTTCAAGGGCCGGCGAGAGCTCACCTGACACCATCACAACCGCAATGCTTTCCAGGGTGCGGGCTCCTCTCTCGGGGTGAACCCATTCCAGGGCACCCTGCCCTTTACAAAGAAAGAGAACTCTCCCAGGTGCCCCCCGCCGGCTTTTCTGGGATAGTTTGCGTCACCACACTGGATGACGTAAGGTGCCTGTCTCCGCCGCTCTGGATTTGGTGATCTGAACCAGACTCCCTTTCGAGCGGCCAAGGGCGATGGAGGCCATCACCCGTCCCTTCGGAACGGTGCTCGCCTATCTCTCAGGACCGACTGTCCCATGTTCAACTGCTGTTCACATGGAACCCTTCTCCACTTCAGCCTTCAAAAGCTCTCGTTTGAATATTTCCTACCACCACCAAGATCTGTAACAATGGCGGCTCCACCTGGGATCAGTGCCACTGTGGTGGCCCTCCTACTCATCGCGCATAGCCCCCCTCTGCTCCCAGCACTGGCCGGGTATGGGCCCGACACTCCTGCGCCATCCATTTTCAGGGCTAGCTGATTTGGCAGGTGTGTTGTTACACACTCCTTAGCGGATTCCAACTTCCATGGCCACCGTACTGCTATCTATATCAACCAACACCTTTTCTGGGGTCTGATGACCGTTGGCATTGGGCGTCTTAACCCGGCGTTTGGTTTATCCCGCATTGCCAGTTCTGCTTACCAAAAGTGGCCCACTGAGCGCTCGTATTCCACGCCTGGCTCCAAGCCAGCGAGTCGGGCTTCTTACCCATTTAAAGTTTGAGAATAGGTTGAGATAGTTTCGGCCCCAAGACCTCTAATCATTCACTTTACCAGATAAAACTCCGTACGCTGAGCACCAGCTATCCTGAGGGAAACTTCGGAGGGAACCAGCTACTACATGGTTCAATTAGTCTTTCGCCCCTATACCCAGGTCAGACGACCGATTTGCACATCAGGACTGCTACGGACCTCCAGCAGAGTTTCCTCTGGCTTCGCCTTGCCCAGGCATAGTTCACCATCTTTCGGGTCCCACCAGGTGCGCTTACGCTCCACCTCCCCGACGGAAAGGGTGAGATGGGGCGGGGGGATCCCGCATCAGCCAGCGTGCACCGGCCCTCACTTTCATTGCACCGTGGGGTCTCCTGCCCAACCTCGGACTCGCTCACTTGTTAGATTTCTTGATCCATGTTTCAAGATGGGACGGGTGGGTCACCGACATCGCCGCAGACCCCGGTCACCCGAGGTGAGCCCGCCGGCAGGATGCAGTCGGGCTGCACTGACAGCAGTCTGGCCCAGTCGACAGTCCCGCCAGGAGCCGGGGCTCCCGCCATGAGGGCGGGGAAGGGTGCGGTAGTCTCCCACGACCCCGTAGCATGGTGAGGGCTGATGCCGCAAGCTGTAACACTCCCCTCTGGGCAGGGGAGCACCTTCCGTGAGGCCTTCCTGATAGACCCGGAGGAAGTGTGCCCAACAGCAACCGGCGTGCCCGGGGACGGTCCCCCACCCCCCGGAGGGGGATCCGCCTCGCCTAGGGTTGAATCCTCCAGGCGGACTGCGCAGACCCCACCAGTTTACCTCTGAATGGTTTCACGCCCTCTTGGACTCTCTCTTCAAACTTCTTTTCAACTTTCCCTTATGGTATTTGTCCACTATCGGTCTCGTGCCAGTGTTTAGCCTTAGATGGAGTTTACCACCCGCTTTGGGCTGCATTCACAAACAACCAGACGTGCCGGGGGCCTTCACCTGCCTCACACTGTCCGCGGGCTGAGCCTCGATCACAAGGACTTCGGCCCCCTGGGCGGCGCCAGATAGACTGACTTTCGTACGCCATATTTCCCTGTGCCCGTCACCCAGGGGGGATTCGGCACTGTTTTTTTCCCTCTTCACTCACAGTTACTGAGGCCATCCTGGTTCATTTCTTTTTCTCCTCTTAGTAATATGTTTAAATTCGCCGGGTCGCCATGCCTGATCGGAGGTCACGTTCCGAGCGGGGTCACTGGGGGGGACGGTGGGGGCCTCGGGGGGCAGATGGACAGGCAGACCTCTCCCCCTCCCCATGAACCCCCGTGCGCCCACCCCCCCCTGGACTTCCAGATGGAGGACAGCCGATGCGGCCCGGGCGGGCATCAGGCTCTGCCCCAGGAGGGCAGCCCGGTGGTGCTACCAACAGCCTCTGGGGGGTGGGCCGGATGCGTGCCTGCTTCCTCCCATCCTTGGACGGGCTTCCAGGCTCGGGGTGGGCTCCCTCGACTCTCCAGCCAAACCCCCCTGGGGAGATGGAAGGCATGACAACCCTCAGACAAGTGTAGCCCCGGGAATAACCCGGGGCCGCAAAGTGCGTTCGAAGTGTTGATGATCAATGTGTCCTGCAATTCAAACTAGTTCTCGAAGCTAGCTGCATTCTTCATCGATGCACGAGTCGAGTGATCCACCGCTCAGAGTCATACTGCTTCTCATCCACCGGGGCTACCGCTCGGCGTCACACCTCAAGACAAGCACGAGAGGTTTCACAGACAACCATACTGGAGTTACTGGCCCCGTGCCGCAGAACAGCAGGGAGTCGCACCACCGACCTTCTGGGTCTTTGAACCGATACCCTGCATGGGGCGTCCTCCACAGGTACCTGCGACCAGCATCGAGGGGAGGACTCCGGTGTGCCACCCCCGGGGTGGCCCCATGTAGCCGGAGGAGAGACTGCCACCCCCCTGCCAGGACATCACCCTCTCCCTCCCCCCTGCCGCCCAGGGAGGCAAAAAGTTGTCTGTGTATGACATCTAGTGTAGACCATGCATCATTTTCTCATGTTGTACTAAATTACCTTCAAACTGTCTGCATCCTTAGAGAGAGGAGGTCTACATAACTTGGCATAATATTAGAGAAGTACCTCACAGGATGCGCAGTAGCAAATCTTGCTCTAACCATGCATTCAGGCCGACAATTTCTGGCGGCATGTTGGATCTGCTGAATATTCATTCCTGAGCAAAAATGAATATTGATGAATGAGTTCTGTTGGCACATATTTCACATTTCATTCTGGCAATCAGGCAGAGGTAATCTGCTCAGCACAGTATTTACAGGTGTTGTAGGACCATCGCAAAGTCCAAGCTGTCCAACACCACAAAACAAACAGTTTCTCAATACAGTACAGACAGCTACATTATACCAACTGAATACATTTTAACAAGATGGCAGCAGCATTGCTGCACATCACTTGATCAGTGCTCAAGTGGTCACCTGTACTTAAGGCATCCATATCTGTAAAGAAGCAGGGGGGTGTGAGGATGCAGCAATCCCACCACAAGGGGGTGCAAGAGGGCTTGCCCCACTGAAAAAACAAAGAAAAAGTAATAATTACTTCCCGGTTAACTCTGCATTTGATATTCTTAGCAACATGCAACAGGTGTATTCACTAATGGCTGCTTTACAGGGTTGGAGTTTCATGCCTGAATATTTAACAGTTTTCAGTAATAAAAACTTGATGTGACATGCAAATTAGCATGCCTGCCAGTCATTGGATGTTTCCACGCCCATTTTCCCTGTCAATCACTAATAACACTCCCATTTCTGCACAGAACTAAGTGCGATGTACTTCTCTAATATTATGCCCAGAACTGCTCATTAGCAGTTTATGTGAGCTCCGAGTGTATAAGGCAGAATAACTCTTTTTCTGTTTTGCCATGTCTCTTTGTATACAGCCTACTATTTAAACAGCCTTTTCTGGTGCTCCCTCTCATAATGGTTGCATACCTTTAGTTAAAGGAAAACTCCACCTTAGATCTCAAAAAAAAACATTTTTTTTCATTGTATCTTTGTTTTGAGCTATTGTAATGCCTGAAAATCACTCCAAGTGCTCCTTTTACAATTTTAATGTGCTTCTCTCAAAATGGCAGATGATGGGTCCTGCCTTGGTAATGTGATCTTACTTTCCTGCTTTCCTTCCTTCTTCCCAGAATACATTTCAAGTCCTCATTATATGACTCATGCCAGAGATAAGGAAGTGGCGCTGTTTTCTCATGCCATTAAAATATAATGGCAGGACTGTCAAGCACTGTCATCTAAACACATCTTCTTTAAAAGAGCTGCTTCTTTGTTTACCTGACTGAGCCTCATTTATCTGTCTGCCAGAGTTTGTTCTATGTTATAAATAGCAGTTAGCTACTTGCAGCAAAAGAAAGCAGATAAAAAAACATTTTTTTGTAAGAGGAGTCTTTTGTATCCTAAAAAACTTAATACACCCTCCCCCATACTCTCGTGCTAAATGGGCTAAAGGAAAGTCTCTCTGTTGATCAGTGGCAGTGATAAACACTGAGCACATTGAGCTGCTTCCCTGCCCCCCGTGGGAGTGGTTACTGACTTGAAACTGTAGTTTTATTGGCCAAAAGGGGTCATTTCTAAAACTCCTTCATCTTCCTCTCTTAAAACCTAGTTGCCTCGTAGTTTTGGCGTCTTTTCAGGCTTGTTGGCTGTTGGTGAAGCACCCACCAAGAGGAGAAAATGCTGAGAGAAGAAAGGAGCCACTTTTGAGATTTTAAGTATTTTTCCTCTGTTTATTTGAAGTTTTTCTGCATAGCTGCCTCGTTTGAGCATTTTCTGGCTTGTTAAACTTGATTTCTGCATTAGTAGCTGTATTTAGAGCACAACCAAAAGCTGTATACTGAATTTCCTGTTTGCACTTAATTTAAAAATTGTTTTTTTTCTCAAAACTTGCATATTTTCTGTCTTTGACCTAGCACTCTTGTGTGGGGTCATTTACTGCACTGTTATAACTTGATATTACTTGTGAACCTCTGCTATCTCTGAAAAAAACAAAAACAAAAAAAAAAAATCTTGCTTTTTTCCCACTTTTCTGAGATTTAAAAAAGTTCAAGTTACAGGCTTGCTGTTCTTGAACTGTTTTGTAAGTTTCTGTGAGGCCATTTTTGCTTGGGCTAAAGGAAAGTCTCTCTGTTGATCAGTGGCAGTGATAAACATTGAGCTGCTTCCCTGCCCCCGTGGGAGTGGTTACTGGCTTGAAACTGTAGTTTTATTGGCCAAAAGGGGTCATTTCTAAAACCCCTTCATCTTCCTCTCTTCAAACCTAGTTGCCTCGTGGTTTTGGCGTCTTTTCAGGCTTGTTGGCTGTTGGTGAAGCACCCACCAAGAGGAGAAAATGCTGAGAGAAGAAAGGAGCCACTTTTGAGATTTTAAGTATTTTTCCTCTGTTTATTTGATAAGTTTTTCTGCATAGCTGCCTAGTTTGAGCATTTTCTGGCTTGTTAAACTTGATTTCTGCATTAGTAGCTGTATTTAGAGCACAACCAAAAGCTGTATACTGAATTTCCTGTTTGCACTTAATTTTAAAATCGTTTTTTTCTCAGAACTTGCATATTTTCTGTCTTTGACCTAGCACTCTTGTGTGGGGTCATTTACTGCACTGTTATAACTTGATATTACTTGTGAACCTCTGCTATCTCTGAAAAAACAAAAAAAAAAAAAATCTTGCTTTTTTCCCACTTTTCTGAGATTTAAAAAAGTTCAAGTTACAGGCTTGCTGTTCTTGAACTGTTTTGTAAGTTTCTGTGAGGCCATTTTTGCTTGGGCTAAAGGAAAGTCTCTCTGTTGATCAGTGGCAGTGATAAACATTGAGCTGCTTCCCTGCCCCCGCCCCTGGGAGTGGTAAATGACTTGAAACTGTAGTTTTATTGGCTGTTTTGGGTCAATTCCTGGCTCTTTCCAGCCCCTGCTATCAAGCACGCTTTAGCGTGGAGTTGCCACTAGAGCAGCATCGGGCAGCGCCAGTTTAACAAGGTTAAACTTTTTCTGGCTCCATAAAGTCTGTTCTTCATTTTTTCCCTTAGAACTGCTCTACTAGTAATCTAAACAGTATATCCCTTAACTAAAAAGCGCAGCACTTGTTCCTAAAAGCTTTTACTTGTCTTAAAAGCATATTCTTTTCAGGTTTAGCACTTCTGTATTATACAAAGTCCCTCACTAGCAAAACCTCCCCAGGAGTACCCACTTCCTTACTAAGTCCTCTCTTATTCAGTTACACCCCTAACTTCTAAATTTCTCTAGCATGTCGAAGGGCCAGATGCTGGCGTCCTCTCCTGTCCAGTTGGTGAATTTGGGAATATTGAGGCAATGTTACAATTGCCTCATGTACACTGACAACCGTCTCCTCCTCCCACATAACAAAAATACTTGCGAGAGATGCAGCTATTTAGCCAAACTGGAAGCTGAGCTCTCTCAACTCAGGACTGGCAAGACCAGACAGGAGGAGAAGGCAACTACACACACCACAAAACCAGTCTCACATAAAGCTATCACAACAATGAATCAAACACAAACACACAAAGTCATACTCGGAGGCTCTGAGCAAAAATTTACCTAAACAGCAGAGGCCTCCAAAGCAGACATCCAAGCAACTGCCACCTCATGACACACCACAGGCAACACATAAACCACAAAATCAGTGTGCAAAGCAGTCACAGCCCTTAAGGCCAAATACAACACCAAACATACTTGTCATAGGTGACTCCATAGTCAGACACACTGACGCCCCACTCACCAGGCTGAACAAGGAGAGAGTCACAGTAAGCTGCCTATCGGCGCTAGAATCCATAAATAACACAAGCACTCGGGTCACTCCACAGCAAGTACAAATATGACACACTCATTGTCCATGCTGGTGTGAACTACCTGAGACGTACCTCCCTGGACTACATGAAAAGAGACATAGAGGAGCTCTCTGATTATGTAGCCCAGGCAGGTATGACCCTGACCCTGAGCAGTATCCTTCCTTCACCAAGAATGATGCCACAACATAGAGACAAGATGATCAGCTTTAACAATTGGCTTAATTTCTGGTGTCATTCAAAGGGGATCCAGTGTCTGTCTGCCTGAGATGACATGCTTGACAAGCCACGCTGCTTCGCAAGGGACGGCTTGCACCTGTCACCCCTGGGATTCCGGATATTGGCCAAGGCTCTTGCCACCCCCATAGTGCCTTTTTTAGGCAAGGCTCAAATTCTAAACCTACCACCCTAGAAAACAAAAATGGGAAGAAATTAAGGGTAATGCTGCTCAATGCCAGAAGTCTAAATCTCAAAATGCACGCTCTCGAGGCCCTTCTCAGTATGGAGAACAACGATGTCTGTGCTGTGACTGAAACCCGGTTCAAGGCTCCTGAGAGCACCCCGGCACTACCAGGTTTTACCTCATATCATGCCCGCCCCAAAACCCAGACCACACCACAAAAGGAGGGGGTGTATCCATATTCATCAAGGATACCCACACCTCCAGGTTGGTGGCAATGCACGAAGCATCGGAAACCATCCAGGTGCAATTAACCATAGGCAAAACTGCTCTACAATTTGTAGCATGCTACAGGCCACCCTCTCAAACTCAGGAACCCCACACAGCCTTCCTGAAGACACTGGAGGGTATAAATGTATCTCCAAACACCATTATATTGGGTGACTTCAACTACCCGAATATAGACTGGGAACATTACTCAAGCCCCAACTTTCTAGCCCAAAGGTTCCTGGAGTTCATAAATTCAAATGCCATGGAACAACTAGTCACCGTTCCCACAAGAGGAGAAAATATACTAGATGTCATCATCACAAACATGGGGACAAAATGCTCCACACCGGAAGTATATCCGTCATTGGTGAGATCAGATCACAAACTTATCTCACTGGAAATCCACATCCCGCCCCCACCCCAACAAAAACCCAAGCTGCGGAAGCCCTTACAAATGCCTTCTACGAACACCTCCAGGACTGCATGGATCAGGCAATCCCTAATAAAACCAAGACTCTTTCCACCAAGAGCAAACGTCCAGTCTGGTGGACCCCAGCCATAAACAAACTTTACAATAAGAGGAGAAAGCTGTTACATGATAGAGCAAAATCCATAAAAGAGGAGACACCCTTGATCATTATTAGTAAAAAAATACGAGCACTCATAAAATCATCCAAGGCCAAATTTGTGAGAGAAATTGCAATAGATTCAAAAGACAATCATAAGGCCTTCTTCAGCTATGTTAGAAACCTGGGTGGAAACTCCCATATATGCGCAGAATTAGTCCAAAATGATACAAAAAATCACTGAACCCACAGACATTGCCAACATACTGGCAGACAGGTTCAGTGCAAACTTCCCCAAAAAAGAGAGATAACTATCCCAGCGGAGTGTAGCCTCCCAGACATCTCTAATGCGCAGGTGAAAGCTGCTCTCTCTAAAGCTAAAAACACAGCATGAATGGGACCGGATGGTGTCCCCAGCTGTGTGCTACACGAACTCAACGAGGAACTAAACCCGCATATAAGGCAGCTGTTTAATCTTAGTCTTACCACAGGATACGTGCCCAAGGAGTGGCGTACAGCAACTGTGGTCCCACTCCACAAAGGCGGTACCTCTACGGACCCTGGAAATTACCACCCCATAAGCTTAACAAGCCTGGTCTGCAAAGCTATGGAGAGGATCATAATGGAACTCATAAACAAAGACATAGGGGACTTGCAGACATTGGACCAGACACAGTTTGGCTTTGTCAAGGGCAGATCATGCCTTTTGAACTTGGTCGACTTCTTCGAAACAGTCACCAAGGCCATTGATGAGGGAAAGGCAGTCCATACAGCCTACCTTAACCTTGCAAAAGCTTTCGACACAATACCCCACTCGGGTATTATAGAGAAACTTACCAGCTTAAATGTAAACCCATATGTCACAAGATGGGTTGCAAACTGGCTAAAGGACAGAACCCACAGGGTTAGAGTTGCTGGCGCCATGTCAGACTCCAAGCCGGTCACAAGTGGCGTCCCCCAGGGCTCAGTCCTTGGCCCCCTGTTGTTCGGCATCTACTTCTCAGAAGTACAGGCAAACATAGGAGGACTATGGCTGACAAAGTTTGCAGATAACTGCAAACTGGGCGCCATAGTGGAAAGTACATCGGACACATATATCCTTCAGAGGGGTCTCACGGAAACTGATAACTGGTGCCAGAGCCATGGCCTGAAGTGAAATGCCAAAAAATGTATAGTCATACCCTTCGGGAAAAACAAGGTAACCCCAAGCTACCATATAGGTGGCAATCCATTAAGCACAGAAGAGGTTATCAGGGACCTGGGGACCAAGGTTGACAGTGGCCTTTCTTTTGACATTCACATTGCTAAAGTGGTTAGAAAGACCTTCTACATTGCCCACCTGATCATGAAGGGATTCACATCCAGATCAAGTGAGGTCATTGTTCCCCTGTACTCTTCACTTATCAGACCAGTGATCGAGTGCAATGCCCCATGGATGTATCTCACCCGACACCTGCAGCAATTGGAGAGACCCCAAAAGTTCCTCAGCAAAAGGATAAAGGGACTCCAAAATCTGTCATATGCTGCCAGACTGAAGAAACTCCAGCTCTATTCAGTCACATACCGCCTGCTCAGAGGTGACCTGTGCCTGACATACAAGGCCATGTCCAACCCGGAATTAATGGACATGCTCCACCTCAAAAAATCCAAATCTACCAGATCCACTAGAGCAAGCGACTTAAACCTTAGCACGGATATAAATAGGACATGCTGGAGGGATAGATTTGTCACCCAGAGACTCCCTATGCTGTGGAATAAAATCCCAGTCCATGTGAGGCAGAGCACCTCGCTGGCTCTGTTCAAGAGAAATCTTGACCGGTGGATGGGAGATCGTAGGTTTACCCCGGGAATCATCTCTGTGTCACTGCTGGACAGAGGTACAACAAACTAATGGGCACAGTATTTTTTAACATAAGGGGTGGCGTAAGCCACAAAACTTTGGGCTAGGCTTATAAATGCCTTAGGGCAGATAGCCTAGTATAAACCTAAGAACCTATGCTGAGGGGTGAAAACTCTCACTGCAGTAAATAATTCTTGTTTTACATTTACAAGTGACAAGTAGTAAGACTTTAAACTTAGTCTGTCTGCCTGCTACTTCCCAATGCCTTCAGTGGGAGGATTTTTCTCTCTCATGAATGGTGCAGACTTAAAATGTGCTTTACTAGTTCCTCAATTATTTCTGTCATGTTCCCCCTCCTTTTTTCTATTTTATATTTATTTATACTTTAGTAACCAGGAAAGTAGTAACTAGGAAAGTGAACTGGTCCCAGGACCCTTTTCAGTCACAACATAAGCTACACTGGCAGAGATAACAACAATTATTAAATGCACTTATCAATACAAAGAAAAAATATACTGACAGAAAGACACTGACCAAGATTACATGTGGAACATATAGCCAATGTGCAACAGTGACCAAGTAAATCATTGAGCAACATTTACTAGAATGTATACATTAATAATGCTTAACTATACTATGTTGCTTATTATAAATAATTAATTGTATGCGCACACGTATATATATATATATATATATATATATATATATATATATATATATATATATATATATATATATATATAGTGCGTACATGTGTACAAACACATATATGCGTATGTATACACAGTTAAGTACTTCGGATTTCCTTTTTTTGGTGTTCTTAATGCAAGGGCACATAGCAAACCTATGTTAAAGTAAATTCAGCTGTATATTATGGTTGCTCTCTGACAATGCAAGGACTGAAAGTCAGTGGGAATCTCTTACAATGGATCTGCATGTATCAGATATGCACTCCCCTACAGATGGGTTTAACACATAGCATAAAAAACCTTTTTTATGAACAGTATCAGCGCACCTGACTTTCTTTCTGCAGGTGTGTGTGCTTGAAAATGGTAAATGCATTTATACTTTACAAGAAAAATATTTACTCA
>NC_056744.1:1692151726-1692284048 GCF_019279795.1 Protopterus annectens | reverse complement strand
AATGCAAAGGCAAAAGCCAAATTAATTAATATAAAAAGCCAGCCCCCAAAGATATTCGAACAGAAATACAGGCAACAGCATCCAGATACAGAAAATTTCACAAAGAATATTACAAAGAGGGAATGTAGAAAAGAAGATTAGTAAAGTAGAAGTTAGAAAATAGAAGTTGAAATTATGGAGTACCTGAGAAGTGAAGGATTTGGTGTAGAAAGACTAATACAGGTTACATCACAGCATGATGGAATGAGTGCCCAATTTAAGGAAAATCAGAAGGATCAGGAGACATCTGAAGAAGAAATGTGGACATGGGAAAGGAAAAGAGATTTAATATGGTGTAATATCTATGCAAACGAGAATGCAAAACAAATCAGTACAAAAAGAGCAGCACCAAAGATATTTGAAGAGAAATATAGACAAAGGAATCTGGACATCGAAAACTTTACAATATAAAAAATAAGACGACAAAGAGGAAAAGTAGAAAAGGAGATTGTTAATGGGCAAGTTAAAGAAATAGAAACTGAGGTTATGGAATACATGTGAAGTGAAGAATTCAGTGTAGGAAATCTAATTCAGAAAGGACCACAAAAGGAAAGAGCAATGGACATCCAAATTAAGGGGAAACCAGTGGAATGGGAAGCAATTGGTCAGCTGCCATATGAAGATATTTTGGAGACTTCCATAGGAAACCAGTATAAACATTCACTTGAAGCTGGACAGCAAGGGAAGGAACAGGAAATTGTGGAAACTAACACAGTCAATGTTATGGAGTGATAGGCCAGTGAGTTCCCATGTGACAGAGCAATGGCTGGCACAGGATGAAATTGAAGAGAATGTGCCGCAGGAAGATACTATATAACTTTCTATAGAATGCACACAGGAAATGGAAAACAAAAAATGTGCCCTCAGTTTGGAAGAAAATGAGCTAAGAGAAGAGTTGCTTGATTTAATAGAGATAGCTAGACATATTAATATCAATGAAAGAAATAGACTGCAGAAGGTCAATAAAACCCCAAAAGTCAGAAATTTGATAAAACAAGAACACTGTAATTAGGACTGTCCATAGAGACCAATGCGATATAACAGAAAATAAACAGGATATATTAATGTGAAGCTAAATTAATAACTGATAAAGTTCTAACACAAGAACACAGGGTAGTGAGGGAAAGGAAGAGGAGAAATTGAATACCATCATGGAAGTGTCGACCAGAGAAAACTATAAAGCAATGAAGACAAGAAGTGTCACTGTTAGAGTGTAGAAGAGGGAAAAGATAAACAAAAATACTTAGGGAGACATGATGAAAGCAATCTGCAGTATTAGAACAGATTAGGATCTATCATTCACTATTGCAAATACAAACTAAAAATCTCAGCACAGGCAGAAAAACTTTGAAGATACACAGATAAGTATAAAGGAAAAGTACAAAATAAGCAATTTATTGATGACCCAACAAAGTTTTATAGAGAATTGGGAAACAAGGTAAAAGGAATTCAAAGACCACCAAAAAAGGAAGAAATTGATATATTTTAGAGAAGTGTTTATGATGTTCCTGTGGAACATAACAAAAATGCTAAATGGGCAGAAGAAGGAAAAGAAAGAATAAGTTTAAAGGTACGGGATATGAAATGTGATAAAGTAACAGCCAGATAGATTGAAACAAAGTTAAGAAAAGCCTCTAATTGTAACACCCCAGGCCCAGATGTAGTACCTAACTTTTGGTTAAAAGTATTAACATCTTTGCACGAAGATTTGGCCATTAGTAAGAGCTTTTTATATGCATACCCTGAATAGACACCAACCTGGATAATAACAGGAAAAGCAATGCTCCTACTTAAGAATTAACCTGCAAGCTACCTTAAAAATTATAGACCAATAACTTATCTTCCAACGACATATAAACTATACATGGGAATTAACGCCAACATATAGTCATTTAGAAGAAAATTCAATTATGGCAATAGAACAAAAGGGCAGTAAAACAAAGTCATGTGGAACAAAGGATCATTTGTTGTTAAATAAAGTCATAATGGAGAACTGCACAAAGTGGAAGAATCTACGTATGGCATGGATTGACTACAAAAAAGCATTTGATAGTATCCCACACTCATGGATAAAACTGTGCTTAAAAATGTATCAGATATACCCTACAGTGATCAACTACATTAGAGTGACCATGAAACAGTGGCAGACAACTTTGCAATTAAGCCATGATAAAGGACAAAATATCCCAGGGATGAAAATTCAAAGGGGGATATTCCAGGGTGACTCTGCAACCACTGCTGTTTTGTCTTGCCCTTAACCCATTAAGCTCTCTACTTAACAGTTTAGGCCATGACTGTAATTTGGCTCCTAGAAAACAACAAAGTGTAAAGACTTCTCATCTTCTCTTTGTCAATGATTTAAAACTGTATAGCTCATCAGATGAGGAATTGAAAGCACAAGTGCAAGTTGTCACAACATTTTTAGATGATATTAGAATGTCATTTGGTCTTGATAAATGTAATATATATAATATATATATATAATATATTTTATAATATATATATTATATAATTTATAATTATATAATATATATATTATATGTATATATATATATATATATATAATATATATAATTAATATAATTAATATATAAATAATATATAATATAATATATATTAATAATATAATAACATAATAATGTGCATAAGCAACCTTTAAAGCAGGAAAACTGCATCATCAAGAAATCAGTTTTGGACAAGAATGTGATATAAAAGAACTAGAGCAAGAGGGGGTGTATAAATATTTGGGAATTGATGAAGGATCAACAATAAAACATGAACGAATCTGAATAAAACTTAGTAAGGAATACTTTAGAAGACTTAAATTAATCCTGAAAACATTGTTCACATCTAGGAACAAAATTCAAGCAAAAAACAATTTGCTCTTCATGTCCTTACAATTTTAGAGGGACTGACTGGCCCCAAAATATGTTGGATAGATTAGACAGGAAAACAAGAAGGATGCTTCATGCCACCAAATGGGCATTCCGAAGGAGGGACGGGCCTCCTTGAAGCTGATTACATGTATAGATCTGCAGTTGGGGGACTCCACACATCTGCTGACCTCACAAGACCCAAATGTAGTGAAAGTTTTGAAACATGAGGAGAATAAATCTAAGATGACTTCCCTGTTTAATCTAGTAGAAGCATATCAGCATCAAGCAGGAATGGAAATTGAAGCAGAAGTAGATAAAAATCAGGCAGGAACTAAGTAAAAAGAAAGAATATAAGATGAAGGACCAGATGAGAAGGCAAGAAATGTGGAAAATGCATAAATGTAGTTGCAAATATAGAAAACTTTTGGAAGAACCTCATGTTGATCAGGATCGAATGCAGGAATGGTTAAGTAGGGGTGAATCCAAACCAAGAGATGAAAAATTAATATTGGCGGCCCAGAATAGTGGGCTATGTACACAGTTTACAAAGTCCATTGAACATGTGGGAGAAACAGACAAATACAGGTTTTTGTAAAACTGAATTGAAAACAGTTGCACACCTCATTGCTGGTTGTGGCAGAAGGACTGTTTACTGAAAGGCATAATAATGTGGCAAGACTGTTGGACTGCAATTGTGCAAACATTATGGTATCAAAGTGGCAGAAAAAGACTGGAAATATGAGCCAGAGAGCATCAGAGAATGATGGTCTGACAAAAGTAGCATTGATTATTGAAATTTCCACACCCACTGATTGCAATGTCTTGCATACAGAGAGACACAAAGTCATAAGATATCAGGATTTGCAGGAAGAAATGAGGGCAATGTGGAAGAAAGATACCCAGACAGTTCCAAAAGTAGTAGGAGCAAAGTGTTTTATAAAAAAGAATCTACAGTCATATTTAGATATGTTACCAATACATGTAACCCCATACGAATTGCAGGAGGAGTCATTACTGGGCACATTGCGGGTGCTGCGAAGGGCACTTCTGGCTGACATCAAAGATTGAAACAATACTGATTTCATGAACTTTAATCATACTTTGACTTAGGAGTAGGGTCCATTCCCATAATGGTATTAGAAACCCAAAAGACCTGGAGAAATTAAAAAAGAAAGTGTATTTAATCAATTCTGTAATATTAGCTAAATAGCACATTTGGCAAATATATTCATAATTCCATTAGTATGTTGAAAAAGACTTAATGAACATGATTTTTACATTTATATGGGGGATCTAGACTGAATCCTGTTAAAAGAGGTATTCTTTAAGTTAATAAGGAAGGAGTGTTGTGTTTAATACATGCAATTGTTTATATATCCTCATTAAACTTATATAAAATATTTATAGGAATGCAAGAAAAAGGAACATTGTTAAAGGATTATAGAGGAGAAACATAGATCAATTTGTGAAAAACTTAATATTTTAAAAAAAGTAATATTTGTTATATACAGATAAAATACAATATATCATGAGAAAATATTGTTATGGAAGATTGATTTAGGAAATATAGAAAAAAAATAGAAAAACATGGTATGAGAATATAATGGAAAATGTATTTTGTTTACCTTGAGAGCATACAGGTGATAAAGTTAAAGCAGTAAAAGCAAAAATGAAAAAAACTGTAAAAGTATATGTGGAATGTACAGATTTTCTATGGAGACTGTCAATAAATAAGCTCTCAGTTAAAGCAAACATACCATACAAAACAATAAAAGATAGAATTTGAATGTATTGTGGAGTGTTAGAGACAACTGAACATGTGTTGTGGAAAGAAATATATGATGCAGGATATTTAAAAGAATTGAAAATGTTGAACATATAAATATGGACATGATTGAGTATGAACATTATAAAAGTGTGAAACAAAATTACATGGATTGGATAAAAAAAGTTTTGGATAATATGGATCATGTGTAAGGAAAGAATTAATGAGATAAAGTACAACGGGAAATGGATATTTTCAGAAATTTTGAAAAAATAAGATTTTGGTTGTGGAAAAAGGAGCTGGGATTGAAAGCATGCAAAAGATTGAGAAATTTGTGTATGTTATTGTAAATATCATAAATATGTTGTGATTGTATATAGAATACGTATATATACTGCATTTTATCCCACGGTGGTGCAGCGGTAGCGTTGTTGCCTCACAGCAAGAGGTTTTCCCGTTCGATTCTCGGCTGGAGTGCAGGGAGTGCCTTCTGTGTGGAGTCTGCATGTCCTCCCCGCGGTTGGGTGGGCATTCAAAAGACATGCGTACATGGCCATGCCTTAGTTGAACGTCGAGCTGGCACCTCAGCGTTCGTGAAAATCTTCTGCCAATCATTAGTGGACTGGAGTTCTGCTGTGGTGACCCCTAACCGTGGAAAGCCAAAAGACAACAACATTTAAGGACCCCTACTCTTTTCAGTAGTATCTACATGATTGTTTACATCTTACTGAGCTGCTACCAACTCAAGCAGATGGTGCCCTGGTTTAACATCTCATTCATTTGAGACCACAGTTAGTTGCTAGATTTTACATATTTAATGTCTTTTACTGCTGTAGTTTCCTGGCCAGGTGGAAGATCAAAGAAATGTTACAATTCTGAGTTTCAGTTAGCCTGAGAACCAGAGAAAAATGATGTAATCTAAAATGAGTCAGCAGTGATGTATTATTTTTAAGACTTTCTCAAGAGAGAGAATCAGAGCATTTTAGATTTTTTCTGAAGAACACCACTCACCAGTACTCTGCCTTTGTTCTATATGTAACTTTATTTAGAACTGTGATTGCTCTTAGAGTTAGATAGGAATTTAGTCAGAATTAGTGTAGCTGTTTTCTATATTTATGTCAGACTATTCTACATTATTATTTTAAGCATTTTCCATGTGATTTTTGAACTCTTGACTAGCACTGTGTTGAATTGAGAAGATTTGTCTTGTGTTTTTTTTATTAAATATGTATAAACCTTTCAACTGTGGCTGTTTTGTGTAGAGGTAATTTAAGCTCTAGAGTACATTGCATGCATATAGTGATACTGTACAAAGCCACTCCAAATAAGCCTTGCTGTTCATCACACTTACTAATTGGATAATAATATTGCACACCCTTTGGTTAAGGCCTTTTTAGTAGCTGATAAGAGTAGTTGGTGGCAGCAATTACTACCTGACAGCCTGCCAGGAGGGGGCATAGCTGGAGAAACTGTGCCAGCCTTTCCCAGGAGTGTCTGTGTGTTTGTATATAAACCAAATCTCAAAGTGTGTGTGTGAGCTACTTTGGCAGGGACACAAAGCACTTGTTTGACAGAGAGGGCACTGGAGGTTTTGGCTTGACTACTTCATCTGAGATCTGTACCCTATAGCTGTGCCAGTGGGGAGTCTTATTGGTGATCTGCAGAGAAAGGGAGAAAACCGCCCCAGACTGACTGTGATCTCTATATGCTCTTAACGGAAATTGTACTTTATTGTGTGTGTATTTGTTATCCCTCCCAATGTGGATGCCCATCACTGGTGCTAGTGGTGAGGATTGAGGCTCCTTGATTACTGGGCCAGTGCTGAGTATTTGCAGTGGATTGCAGGAGGAGTCTAAGGGAGATCTGATGACTGATCTTGTCAGTGAGGCTCGGACTGACACCTCAGTGGAAGGGGTAGCAATGTCCCACCAGCTATCTCCTACCCAGGTTCAAGAAATCTGAGCAGTGTTACAGGAGTTTGGGGACATGTTCACTGGGAAACCAGGTACACCCACCTGGTGCAGCACCAGGTGAATACAGGACCCCAAAGGCCTATTAGGCAGGCCCTTTTTAAGGTGCCTGAGAGAGTCAAACAGACTCTGAGGGAGAAGATACAGGAGATGTTGGAACTAGGGGTAATTCAAGAGTCCAACTGTCCCTGGGCCTCCCCAGTGGTGCTTGTTCCAAAGAAGGATGGCAGCATCAGGTTCTGCGTGGACTACAGGAAATTAAATAGTCACACAGAGTCAAATGCTTACAACATGCCTAGGACACATGAGGACCTAGAGCAGCTGAGTGGGGCTAAGTATCTTACAAACGTTCATCTTACCAAGGGTTACTGGCAGGTGCCATTGACTCCCAGTGCTAGAGAAAGGTCAGCCTTTCTGACAACTTTTGGCTTGAATTAGTTCACAAAGATGCTCTTTGGGATGAAAAATGCCCCAGCAACTTTCTAGAGGCTGGTAGAATATATCCTAGCAGGAGCAGAAGGGTTTGCCCTTGCTTACCTAGATGATGTTGCCATCTACAAACATTCCTGGCTAGAGCACGTTCAGCATGTCAGGGAGGTGCTGGGCACACTACAAAGGGCAGGGTTGTCCATTAAGCCCAGCAAATGTCAGGTGGGTATGGCAGAGGTCTCCTACCTGGGACATAGAGTGGGGAGTGGTAAGAACAGGCCAGAACCTGTCACAGTGGAAGCCATTCAGGTATGGCCTACACCTGTTACCAAAAAGCAGGTGAGGGCATTCTTACAGATATCAGGGTACTACAAAAGGTTTGTCCCATGGTTATAGTACCATAGCTGCTCCACTCACAGACCTGACAAGTAAATGCAGGCTAGTTAATGTAGTGTAGACCACAGCATGTGAGCAGGCATTCCAGAAGTGTAAAGAAGCTTTGGGAGGACCCCCTGTGTTAGCCAGTCCAGATTATAGGAAATAATTTGTTGTGCAGGTGGATGCTTTGAACCGTGGGGTGGGGGCTGTACTTAGCCATATTTCTTCAGAGGGAGAAGAGCACCTAGTGGTTTATCTCAGTCATAGGCTCCAACCCAGGGAGGGATGCTATGCAGTTGTAGAAAAGGAATGTCTAGCCATAGTGTGGGACTGCAGAAACTTCAGCCTTATCTGTATGGAAGAAAATTCACTGTAGTTACAGATCGCCACCCCCCTAACATGGTTACACCGAGCCAGCCAGCAAAATGCTAAGTTGCTAAGATGGAGCCTAGGGTTGCAAGAATATGATATGTCAGTGCAGCACCGCAGTGGGATTAGCAATGCCAATGCAGATGGGCTTTCAAGACAGGGAATGGGGTAAGGTATACTCAGATAGACCTAACACTCTCAAGCAACATTTCTCAAGGGTCACTTGAAAAACTAGCTTGAATTCTCCGGGTGGGGGGGGGGGAAGATATATGAAGGCCACCAGTCTAGCTAGGTATAATTTTGTAAATAATTCTATGTCCTTGTAAATATGAATATAATCCACAGGCTTGTCCTCTTAAATGTAAGAAAACTGAGTGAAATGTTGAACTTCAAAAATGTAACCACAGTGCACTCTGCTGGAAGAAAGCTGATAAGTCAAGCATTGTATGACTGATTTCAAAACTCGGAGACATAATGTGTGCACTGAGGAATTCCTTCTATTGTTTTGAGACCAGAGTTAGTTGCTAGATTTTACATATATAATGTCTTTTATTGCTGTAGTTTCCTGGCCAGGTGCAAGATCAAAAAAATGTTAAAACTCTGAGTTTCTGTTAGCCTGGGAACCAGAGAAGAATGATGTAATCTAAACTGAGTCAGCAGTGATGCATCATTTTTAAGACTTTCTCAGAGAGAGAGAGAGAGAGAGAGAGAATCAGAACATTTTGGATTTTGTCTGAAGAACACCACTCACCAGTACTCTGTCTTTGCTCTATATGTAAATTTATTTAGAACTGTGATTGCTCCTAGAGTTAGATAGGAATTTAGTCAGATTTAGTCTGGTTGTTTTCTGTATTTATAACAGACTATTCTACAGTACTATTTTAAGCATTTTCCTGTGGTTTCTGAACTATTGACTATCACTGTGTTGAATTGAGAAGATTTGTCTTGTGTTTTGATTAATTATTTATTATTTATTTATTTATTTATTTATTTAAATTTGTTGACTGGGAGTGTTCGACTGGACGTGGGTCCATTTTCAGTGGAGGCCTGGCGAGAAAAGCTCCACAGTAAAATAAACAGACAGTAGTTACATTGGATTACATAGCGATTAACAATTTAACATAGAAATTACTTACAACATATTTACAGATGAAGAACATAGTACATCAGTAGACAACTAGAATCTTTATCTGTGAAGTACATAACAGGCATTAACAAATGTAACAATGAGAAGTTCCTGCTGTATAATAAGTACTAGGCTTATGAGCATCTGAGCTTGCTATCATCAAGGTAGTTAGTGGAGGTGATAGAAAGGTAGTAGTTGGATGGGGTGGGGTGGATGATATTAGAGTGGGAATTGCAAGGGCATAGCCAGCATATTTTTAGGTGCACTTTTAATAAAGTTTTGAAGTTGGTGCATGATGGTACGGAGGTAATTGTGGGTGGGAGTGCGCTCCATAATTTGGCTATGGCGCAAGAGAATAGTGCTTCACCAGCAGAGTTATTGGCTTTAGTGATCTGCAAGTGATTTTTGTTGCTGGATCTTAGTGGCCTGGTGGTGCGATAGGGTTGGAGTAATTTCTGGAGGGATGGAGAGAAATTATTATTAAATATTTTAAACCTTTCAACTGTGGCTGTTTTGGTAGAGATAATTTAAGCTCTAGAGTATATTGTATGTATATAGTGATACTGTACAAAGCCACTCCAAATAAGCCTTGCTGTTTGTCACATTTACTAATTGGATAATAATATTGCACAGTAATAATTGGACACCCTTTGGTAAGGGCCTTTTTAGTAGCAGATAAGAGTGATTGGTATCAGTGATTGCTACCGTATAACCTGGCAGGAGGGGGCATAGCTGGAGAACCTGTGCCAGCCTTCCCCAGGAGTGTCTGTGTGTTTGTATATAAACCAAATCTCAAAGTGTGTGTGTGTCAGCTACTTGGGCAGGGACACAAAGCACTGGTTGGACAGAGAGGGCAGTGGAGGTTTTGGCTGAGATCTGTACACTATAGCTGTGCCAGTGGTGAGTCCTGTTGGAGATTTGGAGAGGAAAGGGAGAAACCAGCCCCAGACTGACTGTGATCTCTATTTGATCTTAAGGGAAATTGTACTTTACTGTGTGGGTATTTGTTATCCTTCCCAGTGTGGATGTCCCTCACTGGTGCTAGTGGTGAGGATTGAGGCTCTTTGATTACTGGGCCAGTGCATGGGCATCACACAGTACTAGCCACATTAAGTTGTTCATTAGTTCTCACTTTAGCAAATGTGTTTGCTTACATAACATTACACTTTGAACCAGTGTCTACTTTGAGCTCTGTGGATTTTCCATTAATCCGGACAGAACAAAACACTTCACTTCTTGTTAATAAATTTACTGTATCAACTCTTTCACCAAGTATTGATACACCATATACATAGAAAGCTGACTGCTTTGGCTTTACTTGATCAACTTGCTTTTTTGTGCAACCCTTCTTTACAACTGTGTGAGGCTTACTTGATTTGCAAAACTTTTGGAAATGGTTCCATTTTTTTACTCTTGTGACATTGCTGATCAAATGCTAAGCACATCTCTCTTTTAGACTTGGGATTTGCACAACAATTGAGACAGTTAACAATAAAGCTAGATTTGGGTTTTGCTGATTCATGTTTGCACTACACCAAGCTGGTGCAAGCTCCTTTCTTAGAACTTTCTGGAAAGCCATGTGCCTTCTTTGGAAGCCCTGTAGCTACCACATCTTTAGGCCTGCTCTTGTCTGCCACATGTTGCATACTATCTACATTTGCTCTGGAGCCAACTGAACCCAAACTCTTGTCACTCGCAAGCATACTTGTGTGTTTTTCTGTTACCTCATGGATTTTACAAATCTCTGTGGCCTTGCTCAATGTTAAATCACTGTCATGAAGTAAAATCTTTCTCACAGCAGCACTATTAATACTACACACAAGCCTGTCCTTTATCAGCTCGTCTTTTAAGTCACCAAACTGACACATTTAGCTCTGTTTCTCAAGTCAGTTATGCAAGCTGCAAATCTTTCTCCTGGTTTCTGATCTCTTGTGTAAACAAATACCTCTCTAATGTAATATTCATCTGGGGGTTACACATGTCTCTGAACTTGCGCTTCAAACACTAGGGATCTTCGCTTAATTCAGCCTGTACAACAATATGGCAGTTTTCATCTTCTCCTTCATATACTGCTGGTGCATACACAAATAAACATTCTCTTTCTATGCCCACTGACCCAGCTAGGTTTAGCAAAATGAATGCCATGGTGCGTGCATCTCTGTCTGCATAAGCTGCTTGTATAAAAATATCGTACTTTTGCTCAAATATTCTCCAATTCTCTGCAATATTCTGATCAAACACAAGTGGTAAGGGCTTTTGAAATCCTTCTGCCATATTAACACATACCAGTGAAGGGTTTTTCAAATAAGCACAAACATATACACATGCACTTATGCTAGAAAGTAATGCCAGCATTTGTAACTTTGTCCAATGCCTTTGTGCTTCTGAATTTATACCTTCTGGGCTTCTCAGAATTATGATAACAAATTTGTAGTACCTTGAATAACTGGACTTTGCAAAATAAACATCTCAGGCACTTTAATACTCTCATAATATCATTTGAAAGGCTAAATGTCATTTATCATCACTTTGCTAAAGTCATTTATCATCATTTTAAGAAACATTTCCACAACTTTACAATGTGACTGAATAATTCTCAAGCACTGTAATACTCTTGTAATGTCATCTTTTACAAGAATCCCCTGTTATCAGTGTAGGAAACATATCAAATAACTGCACAATGTGAATAAATTGAACATCTCCTGCCCAAACGTCAATAACACTTCAAAGTAATTGCACTTTGTGAATAACTACATACAGCACACTGAAGTGTCCCCAAAATGGAGGTACCTTTCTAGGCAACTCTTTACAGTACAAGAAACAGTCTGTAATGGTGGCACTTTGCAAATGGACACACCCAGCACAAGAAACTTTTTGAAATGGCTACACGTTGACTGTACTTTACGGAATTGTTGCACTTTGCACACAGTAAACTTTTTGAAATACAATCACAGTAATAAGCACACTTTTTAAGCACTTTTACACACTTTGAGATACTTCAAATAACTTTAGTTATGCCCTTGATGCAATACGAAGTTGTATTTATGCCCAAAACACAGCACTTTGCCAAAACACATGCAGTTGCCTTGCTTTATTTTTGACTGTGCCCTTTTTTACCCTTGTTGTATTTGTTTTGCTTGTTTAAGCCCTTTTCATGCCCAATCTACTTTTCTTGTGCTTGTTTTACTCTAAACATGCCCAGCTCTGCGTTAAGGACACTCGTTTTGCTTTAAAGATGCTCGTTTTTGTTTTACTGTCAATTGTTTCATCAGATACCTTTATTTTAAACATTTCTATTAGTTAACACCCTTTTCATACTTTCTGCTTGCTCAGTAATGCTGTTTGTAACTTGTAACTCCCCTTTTTGTCTTTCATGGCATATAAAGTGTTTGTGCTATTTCTCATTTCCTTTGATTCTTTTTTTGCTCTTTTCTGCCTCTTTTTTTGCTCTTTCCTCTCAGTTTTGCCGTCACTGTATCTCTGCACCTACTGGGTCTGAACATTCTTCTCTCTGCAATCCAACTTTGACACCATGTTGCTGTCTTGTTTAGGATACAATAGACGAGTCTTTGTGGGCTCTGTTCAAGCAGCTTTATTTTACACAAACACATCACGATAGAAGTTTACTGACTTTAACTTAAGTAACTTGTACACAAACTAAAAACTGCAATCATGCATGCTCGCTCTGCGGCTGCTCTTTCAAAATGGCACTAGGGATTGCATGTGTCTGGAATTTGTATGTGTACATACAGCCTTGCATGCACACATCACTTGCACTCTCATCTACAGTAAGTAAGGAAGATCGTGCTCTGGTAAAGCACTTTCATTTTAGAAGTGCCTGCTTGTATGTTTGTAATGCTGCATGCTCTGTTCTAAGGGACCATGACCCAATCAGCCCCATTCCCAAGCCATACATTCCGTTGTCATTGATTAAGGGCGCATGTCCCAAGTGTATGGGTGATGGCATCCATGGAAATTCTTAGTACCGTTGGGTTTTGTCCTGGTAATAGTAGCTTCCAGAGTTCAGGAACGCATATGGCCCTTATAAGCCTACGCATGCAACACAATTGTGACCCACAAAATTGATTTATACAGGTGGCGATTTTCTGACTGTCTCTGTCCATCAGAGACATAGGAGCCAGACTGTGGTGAATTTCCAATTACCCATCCATTAGTCCAAGTTCCACTTAAAAATGGGTAGGGAGGAACTCTGATTCACATGGATGGGTAGCCTCTTCCAGAGAATAAGAATTCTCTGAAAAACATATGTGTCTCTCCAACACATCCTATTTATGTCATAGGCAAAATGTAGGTCTTTTAATCTAGTAGTTCTGAAGCAGTTTGTTTTGCAGATGTGCAAAAAGTTCATGAAAACAGTGTCCAGGAATGCCTTGTATGCCAGGCAAAGACCACCTATCAAAAGTTTGTATGATACACAGTAAAGACACAGGGCTTTGGGGTGATCAGCAGAGGACATTGTGTTTACGCCCTGTATTCTTTTTATAAGGAAACTGTGGACATTCCAGTTGCTGTATGTGTCTGGTTAGGTACATACCGAGGGGGCATTACACTCTATAGTGGGTCTGATGAGGACCGAGTACAGTGTTATGATGACCCTTCTGGAACTAGATGCCATGCCATTGCTTACACATTTAGCAACATAGAAGGATTTGCTTACGACCATGAACAGATGTTGGTTGAAGGCTAGGTTACTGTCTACATGAACTCCCATATCCCTAACTACTGAATCAACTTTTAAGGGTGTCTTATTGATGACATAGTTAAACCAGGGTGGTAGACTTCCCAAAAGGTACTACAGTGCATTTCTTTGTTACTGAGTTTTAAGCTATGGCTTTGGCAGCAGGCATTTGTCTGTATTAGACCTTCCTGAAGGCTATTCTTATCTTGGGGGGAATTCAATGACAGCTCCCAGTTTGCAATCATCTGAGAACCTGGTCAGCTAAAGGCCTTTGAAATTGGCTTTGACATCCAAGACGTAGATGCCAAAGAGGACTGGGCCCAGCAGAGAGCCCTGGGAGGACTCCACTGGTGACCAGCCTCTTTGTGGAGGTGGCCTCACCAATTCTAACCTCCTAGTTCCTATCAGTAAGTCAGCTTGTTATCCAATGTGTTATAATGGGGTTTATACCTAGTCCCATAATTCTGTTGACAATGTCTGAGTAGAGTATTGTATCAAATACTTTAGCCAGCTTCTAGGTAAGCAGTATGCACCATTTCCTCCCATCCATTACCTTGGTGACCTTTTCAAGGAATGCCACCAGATTCAGTAAGCACAACTTTCCAGACTGGGATAGAGCCAGCGTCTTGACATCTCCTATGTCCTTGTAGATAATTTCCATAACTCTTTCCAATGCTTTACAAATAAAACTAGTCAGACTAATAAGTCTGTAGTTTCCATGATCTGTAGAAGGTCCTCCCTTATGAAGGGGGATGACCGTTACAGTCCTCCATTCCAGTGGTGCAAAGCCTGTTGTAAGAAAATAGTTAAATAATGACTCCAGGGGTCATAGTAAGTCATATTTTAGACAATTCAGGAAGCATCCTGGGATGTTATTGGGGCCCAATGAGGCCGTGTTCTTGGCTTTAGTGAATGCAGCCAGTACATGCTCCCTAAGATATAGATGGACGGAGTTATGCCTGAGGGTGTTTTTGTTGGGATGGTTGTGGGGGGGGGGTAATTTGGAACCAAATCTGTCTGTTAACAAGTTTGCTTTATCGCTAAGCTCAGTGAAACTGGCACAGTTAACCAAACATTCAGCACATTGCTGTGTGCTGCCCTTGAGGTTTCCAACATACTGTAGCTGTAGAAGGCCTTATGGTTATCTTTCACCTGGGAGGATATCTTAATCTCAATGTTGGCTTTGCTTGACCTAATTAGCCCCCTTGGTTGCCTATTTACTTTGATGAGAGAGTTTCTATTTTTATGAGAATTACCCTTCCTGATTTTTGCAATAGTTTTCCTTTTATTTTATATCTTGTTTAATTTGGGATCCCACCAGGGTGGTTTCTTTCTAGTGATAGTCTTGGGCTTACTTCTGGTAGGTACAGGAGCATCTATGCAGCCATTGACATTGAGTTTGTGAGAGCAATTCAGCATAGGCTGCTGTGTTCTCTGGGTTTGGAGAGGCATTGAATTTTAGCAATCCATCACTTAACAAAAGGCAATTTGTCAGTTCCTAACTGTTATGGGTTTTAATGGGATTACAGAGCTGACTTTGATTTTAAAGGAGACAGCTTTATGGTCAGACCTTACCAGGGAGGATGAGACTTTGGGGGAGGGTGCACAACATTCTCCCATATTTGTAAGCAAGATGTCCAGTATGTTGGAGCCTTTAGTGGGTGTACTCACTGTTTGGTCAAAAGTATTTGCAATTATGATGTCCAGGAATCTCTGTGCCTGTAGATGTGAAGCTGTGTAGGACTGCCAGTTTATAGAGGGGTAATTAGAGTCTCCCATGAGTAGTGTGTTAGGGTGGATGGTAAGTGTCTCCAGCAGGTCCAAGTATGCATTGTGAGATTCTTGGAACATGGACAGTGACATATAGCCAACTAGAATATGGTACAGGATTTAATTATAGAGATTTGCATGTGGAGGAACTCCAGCACATCATACTGTTTGACCACCTTAGACGTATGAGTGTTATTGTATATTGAGACACCTCCTCCTTTAACTTTTTTCTGGTCTAAAAGTGTGGATGGCACTGGAACTCTGCACTGCCAGGGTACTCTCTGATGCTTTAAACCATGTCTTGGTAACTGCATAGATGTCTATAATCTCAAGTGTGAAGAGGGCTTAAAGGGATGTAGTTTTTTGTTTAGGCATCTGTCATTGAGCTTGAACCTTGAGATTCAATTCAGATGATTTTGCTATGTTTGTAGGTTTGCCAATTTGGCATTGCTAAAAAAGGCACTATGACGTGGATAAAGTTTTAGCCAATATTCAAAAGCTAGAGGGAAGAGGTGCAGACCATCCTTGGCAAAGCATCATGGTCTATTTACCATGTCCTCCCAAGCTGGCAAATATTGGATCCCCTTAGAATGAAACCAGAAAGACAGCCAGTTGTTGAAGAAAATAATTTTTTTGCTCATATTCAGGCATCATCTTCACTAATGGCAATATGCTGGTTAATGCTAGGCTCATACCAGCTGGAGACACACAGCATGAAAGCTCCATAGTATCTTTATTCATATAGTCCAGGGAGGGTACATCTCAGGTCATTTACACCTACATGAACAATAATGGAATCCTACTGGTACCTCTAGCTTAATGACTTCAGTGGATGTGTGATTTGGATGATACAGAAATATCTTATTCAGGCACTAGATACAAGTAAAACACTGCTGAATGCAGGCTAGGTGTCCATGTTTTGCTGAGCTCCTGGAAATTGAGCAGGAGACGATATGTAATAAAGGAAGTTTACTTAACAGCAATATGGGTATGATGGGTGGGCAGTCTGTATCATGGATCTATGGAAAACAATGGGTGGGAAGAGTAGCTTACACAACAGTCTATAGAAATAAGGGAGGTACTTTGGAAATCAGATTATCATAAGGAGTGGAGGCCACAGACACAGCCCTATTACACAACACCACCAACAATAAGGGTGAGTTGGTTGGGAAAACCCACCAGGCTAGTTAGAGGACATATAATCAAATAAAGGCAATACTGGAGCTCTTTCAGAAACTTTAGCTAATGTGTTAGTGGGAGATGGGGCAGACATAGAATGCAACTTTAAGCAGGTAAATGATAAACAGAATATAAAAGCAGTGAAGCACAAACTGGAACAGAGACAATTCTCTCACTAATGACCTTATACTACAGTTTAAGGCACCAGGCTGTGCATAAATTTACCAGTAACACTGTTTATGGAAAATTGCAACAATAAATAAGATTCAAAATCTTGCAGAATTTCATAGCTTTGCCACCACTGTCAATTAAACTACACGTCTATGGACCAGCAGGGTTTAACATACAAATGGATAGCTTTTACAAGCAATTCTCCATGTGGAAGTAGACGTTTAGAATTACACAAAAAACAGACTTCCCATAACTGTTAAACAAGACTAAGGTCCCAGAACAAACATAAAAATGTAATCAGATTACCACACAGGTCAGTAAATGCAACTGAAATATTTAAGCAGAATTGAAATATTTAAAATACATTAGAATGCTTGTTGAATATAACTCTCTGTCTATAACCTAAAGGAAACCTGATGATATATGAATGTATTCAAGAGATATCCAGAAAATTCTAGCTTGCAGTGAAATGTAATATTCCCTCTATTTCTCTCTCTCACTCCTTTTCTGAGTTTCCTGACTATGTAATACCCAAAATATCAGAATATTTTTTTTTACTTCTCTCTTCCCATTCTTTCTACAATCTCTTTCACACACCATCCTCTTTACAGTCTACCCATCTATTCGAATGGCATTTTATCATAATCTTTCTCTCACTCCCTCTTTAGTCCACCAACCACCTTCCTTCCTCCGCTTACCCAGTCAGCTGATTCCTATGATACCTTACAGTCCACTCTCCCTCTCCTTTTAGCCTCCTGCTCATACTACAGATTACTGTTCTCCCATTCCTCCATGTATACCCGATCCTTACCACACATTACCCACACCCCTATCCTCATTACATCTGCCATTTATTACATGTATACCCGATCCTTACCACAAATTACCCACATCCCTATCGTCATTACATCCTCCATCTATTACATGTATATCCAATCCTTACCACAAATTACCCACATGCCTATCCTCATTAGATCCACCATTTATTACATGTATATCCGATGCTTTCCACACATTACCCACATCCCTATCATCTTTACATCCAACATTTATTACATGTATACCCGATGATTACCACACATTACCCACATCCCTATCCTCATTACATCCTCCATTCATTGCATGTATACCTGATCCTTACCACACATTACCCACATCACTGTCCTCATTAAATCCACCATCTATTACATGTATACCCGATCCTTACCACACATTACCCGCATCCCTATCCTCATTACAGCCAACATTTATTACATGTATACCCGATCTTTACCACACATTACCCACATCACTGTCCTCAATACATCCACCATTTATTACATGTATACCCGATCCTTACCACACATTACCCACATCCCTATCCTCATTACAGCCACCATTTATTACATGTAGATCCCATCCTTATCACACATTACTCATATCCCTTTCCTCATTACATCCTCCATTTATTACATGTATACCCGATCCTTACCACACATTACCCACATCCCTATCCTCATTACAGCCACCATTTATTACATGTAGATCCCATCCTTATCACACATTACTCATATCCCTTTCCTCATTACATCCTCCATTTATTACATGTATACCCAATCCTTACCACACATTACCCACATGCCTATTGCCATTACAGCCACAATTTCTTACAAGTATACCTAATCCTTACCACACATTACCCACATCCCTATCGTCATTACATCCTCCATTTATTACATGTATACCCGATCCTTATCAGACATTACCCACATCCCTATCCTCATTACATCCACCATTTATTACATGCATACCTGATCCTTACCACACATTACCCACATCACTGTCTTCATTGCATCCACTATATATTACATGTACACACGATCCTTATCGCGCACTACCCACATCCCTGTCCTCATATCCAAAAGCATAAATATAGCATGTATTTACATCCCCCCAGGCAACAATAATAACAAAACCTTAGAGGACTTTCTCCACTGGTTAACTCAAACTCACCCCCAGGAATCCATAGTGTTAGGTGACTTCAACATCGATTGGAATTCCTTCTCATCTAGCTCCCCATCTAGCAGCATAAATCTACATGGCTTTTCTCAGCTCATATCCACTCCTACCAGACTAGGTAAACCCCAAAACAAAGACAGCATCCTGGACTGGATCCTTACTAATAAAGATCCTGACCAGTACTCAGCAGGTACTCACCCAGAGGACATGAGTGATCACTTACTCACCTATGTTATCAAATTCAAGAAAATCACCCCCCTTCTTACAACCATAAAAAAATCAGGAACAATAATAAATTCAACGCCTCCATTTTTCAAACTGAACTTAAAGCCCACAACTGGACAATACTCAAGTCTCTTCCTCTTGAAGAGGCAGTTATCTACTTCAACACCACCTTCCTCAAGATTCTAGATTCCCATGCTCCAATACGGTCCATTAGAACTAAAACCAAAACCGCACCATGGCTCTCTAAGGAAACAAAATCCAAAATCCTATCTAGAAGCAAGATGTGGGTCACATGGCACCTCTAAAGACCCACACTCCCACCAAACCTTCCGCAACTTAGAAATGAAACTAAAAGAATGATCTTAAATGATAAAAAAAAAACTTCTTCCTCCACCTCCAACACAAACACCTTAATAATCCACAAAAATTCTGGGCAGGCTTAAACAAGCTCCTGCACCCAGGCCAGGCAACCACCCCCACTCCAACAACTTGCAAACAACAGTGCCCTGTAAACATTGCTAACACATTCAATAGTTTCTTCACAGAAACTATACAATCCCTGGCCACACAATTCAAACAAACAACCAGCCCACTCCACTACCCATGCCAGCAGAATACAACTACATCAGATCATCTATTTACCTTCGATCCAGTACCCATATCCTTTATAACATCTGTTCTTAAAAAACTAAAACCCACTAAGCTAGCAGCTGACCTTCTCCCAGCTGAGTTTCTGCAAAAAGCAGCTGAGGCCATTTCCTATCCCGTCTCCATAATCGTAAACCGTACCTTGTCAGAAGCCTTCATCCCCTCCATATGGAAAATGTCCCACATTATTCCTCTCCATAAAGGTGGTAGCTCACTAGAGCTAACCAACTACAGACCTATAGCTATACTCTCACCCCTGGCCAAAATTATGGAAAGGTGTGTCCACAAACAACTGATGGAACACCTCACCAAAAATAAAATTCTAGCCAACTCCCAACATGGCTTCAGGCCAAATCACAGTACCACATCAGCCCTACTATCCTTTTCTAATACCATCAATAACTTCAGAAACAATAATAAACTATCATCTGCTCTTTTCTTAGACCTCTCCAAGGCCTTTGATATGGTGAACCACATTCAACTCCTCCATACATTAAAAAAACTATCACTCAGCAATTCCATGCTGAAATGGTTCCAATCCTACCTGTCCAATAGGCAACAGGCTGTTCTATGGCAGATCAAATTATCTACATGCCTACCTGTTACACTTGGAGCTCCCCAAGGATCTATTCTTGGCCCTCTTCTCTTCACCATCTTTGTTAATGACCTGCCCACAATCACCCCCCATGCCACACGCATTCAATATGCAGATGATTCGACTATCATCAGCACTGCCTCCAACCTGGCAGACCTCACTGTTTCAACCCAAGACACCTTCAACCTAATAGAAAAATGGTTCTCAAGTCGACAACTAGTTCTCAACCCCAACAAAACAAAACTACTTACTTTCTCACCCACTAACAAGACTCTTCCCCCACCTTCTCTATTACATCCTCCAATGGAATCACTATATCACCAGAAGCTCACACAAAGCTATTAGGTGTTACCATTGATAACTCCCTTAAATTTGACACCCATTTCAATCTTACCATCAAAACCGTCAATAAAAAGCTTGGCTCTCTCTATAAAGTAAAACACTTTCTCACTCCTCACGCTAAAATTACAATTGCCAGCACACACCTACTATCAACTCTTTTCTATGCCTAACGCCCCTTAACAAACCTAAACAAGACAACCCTTAACAAACTTGCTTCTTGTTACAATCACATAGCTAGATTTGCCACAAATTCCACCTTTAGAACGCACCACTGCACTAACTTGAAGCAACTAGGGTGGTTAGAGTTTTCCAGCCAACTCCATTTCAACCAAATCAAAACGGCTCACCAGATACTGTATCACCCAGAGAAAACACCAGCTCTGAAAAACATCATTCACCCCTATATTAACCTGCAATCTTTACGCCTCCAATAAGATCTTAGCTCAAACTACCAAAGCCAATAATTCTGCTGGGGATTCTCTATTCTCAAACTTTGTAGGTAAAATGTGGAACTCCCTACCGACCATGCTCACCTCAGAACCCTCACTCCTACAATTCAAAAAAAAGCTTAAACCCCATCTCAATACTCTCTGGCAATGTCTCTGTTCCAAACCTGATTAACCACTATCATTTACCCTTCTCTTACCTCACTATCCTTAACTGCTTTTTAACAAGGCGCCTCGCCTTTGTAACTGACCTATGTTTTTTTTTTATATGCTGCTGTTGTTTTTTTTTTTTCCAAGTTGTGATGTACCTTTATATTGTATTTAGAACTCAACTATCTTCCTTTTTTTGCATTAACAATGTTCATATGTCTGTTATGTACTTGGAGCTTTTCTCCCCGGGCCTCCGCTGAAAATGGACATGTATCCAGTCGGACTCTCCCGGTTAACAAATGTAAAATAAAATAAATAAAATAAATAAATTATATCCACCATTTATTACATGTACACCCGATCCTTACCACACATTACCTACATCACTGACCTCATTACATCCTCCATTTATTACATGTATACCCGATCCTTACCACGCATTACCCACATCCCTATCATAATTACATCCATTTATTACATGTATACCCGATCCTTAACACACATTACCCACATCCCTACCGTCATTGCATACACCATTTATTACATGTATACCCGATGCTTACCACACATTACATCCACCATTTATTACATGTATACCCGATACTTACCATACATTACACACATCACTGTCCTCATCACATCCTCAATTTATTACATGCATACCCAATCCTTACCACACATTACCCACATCCCTATCCTCATTACATCCATCATTTATTACATGTATACCCGATCCTTACCACGCATTACCCACATCCCTATCATAATTACATCCATTTATTACATGTATACCCGATCCTTAACACACATTACCCACATCCCTACCGTCATTACATACACCATTTATTACATGTATAACCAATGCTTACCACACATTACATCCACCATTTATTACATGTATACCCGATACTTACCATACATTACACACATCACTGTCCTCATTACATCCACCATTTATTACATGTATACCCAATCCTTACCACACAATACGCACATCCCTATCCTTATTACATCCACCATTTATTACATGTATACCCGAGCCTTACAACACATTACCCACATCAATGTCCTCATTACATCAACCTTTTATTACATCTTTACCCGATCCTTACCACACATTACCCACATCACTGTCCTCATTATATCCACTATTTATTACATGTAAACCTGATCCTTACCACACCTTACCCACATCCCTATCGTCATTACATCCACCATTTATTACATATATACCCGATCCTTTCCACACATTACCCACATCACTGTCCTCATTAAATCCACCAATAATTACATGTATAACCGATCCTTACCAAACATTACGCACATCATTGTCCTCATTACATCCACCATTTATTAAATGTATACCCGATCCTTACCACACATTACCCACATCACTGTCTTCATTACATCCTCCATTTATTACATGTATACCCTATCGTTATCACACATTACCCACATCCCAATCCTCATTACATCCACCATTTATTACATGTATACCCGATCCTTGCCACACATTACCTACACCCCTATCCTCATTACATTCACCATTTATTGCATGTATACCCGATCCTTACCACCCATTACCCACATCCCTATTGTCTTTACATCCACCATTTATTACATGTATACCTGATCCTTACCATACATTACCCACACCCCTATCCTCATTACATCCGCTATTTATTACATGTATACCTGATCATTACCCACATCCCAATCCTCATTGCATCCTCAATTTATTACATGTATACCAGATCCTTACCACTCATTACCCACATCATTGTCCTCACTTCATCCACCATTTATTACATGTATACCACATCATTTCAACATATTACCTACATCCCTATCCTCGCTACATCCACCATTTATTACATGTATAACCGATCCTTACCACACATTACCCACGTCACTGTCCTCATTACATCCACCATTTATTACATGCATACCCGATCCTTGTCACACATTACCCACACCCCTATCCTCATTACAGCCTCCATTTATTACATGTATACGCGATCCTTAACACACATTACCCACATCACTGTCCTAATTACATCCACCATTTATTACTTGTATACTCGATCCTTACCACACATTACCCACATCACTCTCCTCATTACATCCACCATTTATTACAAGTATACCCGATCCTTACCATACATTACCCACATCCCTATCGTCATTACATCCTCCATTTATTACATGTATACACGATCCTTACCACACATTACCCACATCACTGTCCTCATTACATCCACCATTTATTACATGTATATCCGATCCTTACCACACATTACCCACATCCCTACCGTCATTACATACACCATTTATTACATGTATACCCGATGCTTACCACACATTACATCCACCATTTATTACATGTATACCCGATACTTACCATACATTACACACATCACTGTCCTCATCACATCCTCAATTTATTACATGTATACCCAATCCTTACCACACATTACCCACATCCCTATCCTCATTACATCCACCATTTATTACATGTATACCCGAGCCTTACAACACATTACCCACATCAATGTCCTCATTACATCCACCTTTTATTACGTTTACCCGATCCTTACCACACATTACCCACATCACTGTCCTCATTACATCCACCATTTATTACATGTATACCAAATCCTTACCACACATTACCCACATCACTGTCCTCAATAAATCCACCATTAATTACATGTATAACCGATCCTTACCAAACATTACTCACATCATTGTCCTCATTACATCCACCATTTATTACATGTATAACCGATCCTTACCACACATTACCCACATCACTGTCTTCATTACATCCTCCATTTATTACACGTATACCCTATCGTTATCACACATTACCCACACCCCTATCCTCATTACATTCACCATTTATTACATGTATACCCGATCCTTACCACCCATTACCCACATCCCTATTGTCTTTACATCCACCATTTATTATATGTATACCCGATCCTTACCACGCATTACCCACATCCCTATTGTCTTTACATACACCATTTATTACATGTATACCTGATCCTTACCACACATTAACCACATCCTTATCCTCATTACATCCACCATTTATTACTTGTATACCCGATACGTACCACACATTACCCACATTACTGCCATCATTACATCCTCCATTTATTACATGTATACCAGATCCTTACCACTCATTACCCACATCACTGTCCTCACTTCATCCATCATTTCTTACATGTATACCCAATACTTATCACACATTACCCACATCCCTATCCTCATTACATCCTCCATTTATTACATGTATACTTGATCCTTACCACACATTACCCACATCCTTATCCTCATTATATCCACCATTTATTACTTGTATACCCGATACGTACCACACATTACCCACATCACTGCCATCATTGCATCCTCCATTTATTACATGTATACCAGATCCTTACCACTCATTACCCACATCACTGTCCTCACTTCATCCATCATTTCTTACATGTATACCAGATCCTTACCACACATTACCCACATCACTGTCCTCAATACATCCACCATTTATTACATGTATACCCAATCCTTATCACACATTACCCACATCCCTATCCTCATTACATCCTCCATTTATTATATGTATACTTGATCCTTACCACACATTACCCACATCCTTATCCTCATTACATCCACCATTTATTACATGTATACCCGATCCTTACCACACATTACCCACATCACTGTCCTAATTACATCCACCATTTATTACATGTATACCCAATCCTTACCACACATTACCCACATCCCTATCCTCATTACATCCACCATTTATTACATGTATACTTGATCCTTACCACACATTACCCACATCCTTATCCTCATTACATCCACCATTTATTACTTGTATACCCGATACGTACCACACATTACCCACATCACTGCCATCATTACATCCTCCATTTATTTCGTGTATACCCGATCCTTACCACACATTACCCACATCACTGTCCTCATTACATCCACCATTTATTACATGTATACCCGATCCTTACCACAAATTACCCATATCCCTATCGTCATTACATCCACCATTTATTACATGTATACCCGATCCTTACCACACATTACCCACATCACTGTCCTCATTACATCCTCCATTTATTACCTGTATACCCAATCCTTACCACACATAACCCACATCCCTATCCTCATTACATCCACCATTTACTACATGAATACACGATCCTTACTACACATTAAGCACATCACTGTCCTCAATATATCCTCCATTTATTACATGTATACCCGATACTGACCACACATTACCCGCATCACTGTCCTCATTGTATCCACAATTTATTAAATGTATACCCAATCCTTATCACACATTACCCACATCACTGTCCTCATTACATCCACCATTTATTATATGTATACTTGATCCTTACCACACATTTCCCACATCCCTATCCTCATTACATCCACCATTTATTACTTGTAAACCCGATCCTTACCACACATTACCAACATGCTTGTCGTCATTACATCCACCATTTATTACATGTATACACTATCATTACCTCACACTATCCACATCCCTATCGTCATTACATACACCATTTATTACATGTATACCTGATCCTTACCACACATTACCCACATCCCTATTCTTATTACATCCTCCATTTATTACATGTATACCCGATCCTTACCACACATTACATCCACCATTTATTACATGTATACCCATTACTTACCATACATTACACACATCACTGTCCTCATCACATCCTCAATTTATTACATGTATACCCAATCCTTACCACACATTACCCACATCCCTATCCTCATTACATCCACCCTTTATTACATGTATACCCGAGCCTTACAAGACATTACCCACATCAATGTCCTCATTACATCCACCTTTTATTATATGTTTACCCGATCCTTACCACACATTACCACATCACTGTCCTCATTACATCCACCATTTATTACATTTACCCGATCCTTACCACACATTACCCACATCACTGTCCTCATTACATCCACCTTTTATTACATGTATACCCAATCCTTACCACACATTACCCACATCACTGTCCTCATTACATCCATCATTTATTACATGTATACCCGATTTTTACTACACATTACCCACATCACTGTCCTCATTACATCCTCCATTTATTAAATGTATACCCGATCCTTACCACACATTACCCACATCCATATCCTCATTACATCCACCATTTATTACATGTATACCCAATCCTTACCACACATTACCCACATCACTGTCCTCATTACATCCTCCATTTATTACATGTATACCAGATCTTTATCACACATTACCCACATCACTGTCCTCACTACATCCACCATTTATTACATGTATACCCGATCCTTACCACACATTACCCACTTTCCTATCCTCATTACATCCTCAATTTATTACAAGTATACCCAATCCTTACCACACATTACCCACATCCCTATTGTCTTTACATCTACCATTTATTACATGTATACCCGATCCTTACCACACATTACCCACATCACTGTCCTCATTACATCCACATTTATTACATGTATACCGGATTTGTACTACACATTACCCACATCACTGTCCTAATTACATCCTCCATTTATTAAATATATACTTGATCCTTACCACACATTTCCCACTTCCCAATCCACATTACATCCACCATTTATTACTTGTATACCCGATCCTTACCATTTATTACCCACAACCCTGTAGTCATTACTTCCACCATTTATTACATGTATACCCGATCCTTACCACAAATTAACCATATCCCTATCGTCATTACATGCATTATTTATTACATGTATACCTGATCCTTACCACACATTACCCACATCCCTATCGTCATTACAGCCACCATTTATTACATGTATACCCGATCCTTACCACACATTACCCACATCACTGTCCTCATTACAGCCACCATTTATTACATGTATACCCGATCCTTACCACACATTATCAACATCTCTATCATCATTACATCCACCATTTATTACATGTATACCCGATCCTTACTACACATTACCCACACCCCTAGCCTCATTACATTCACCATTTATTTAATGTATACCAGATCCTTACCGCACATCACCCATATCCCTATCGTCTTTACATCCACCATTTATTACATGTATACCCGATCCTTACCACACATTACCCACACCTATATCCCCATTACATTCGAACACTATCCTTATTACATTCACCATTTATTACATGTATAACTGATACTTACCACACATTACCCACATCACTGTCCTCATTACATCCACCATTTATTACATTTATAACCGATCCTTACCACACATTACCCACATCACTGTCCTCATTGCATCCACCATTTATTAAATGTATACTCAATCCTTATCACACATTACCCACATCACTGTTCTCATTACATCCACCATTTATTACATGTATACCGGATCTTTACCACACATTACCCACATCCCTATCCTCATTACAGCCATCATTTATTACATGTATACGTGATCCTTACCACACATTACCCACATCACTGTTCTCATTACATCCACCATTTATTACATGTATACACGATCCTTACCACACATTCCGCACATCATTGTCCTCATTATATCCAGCATTTATTACATGTATACCCAATCCTTATCACACATTACCCACATCCCTATCATCATTACATCCTCCATTTATTACATGTACACCCGATCCTTACCACATATTACCCACATCACTGTCCTCATTAAATCCAGCATTTATTACATGTATACCCGATCCATACAGCACATTACTCACATCACTGTCTTCATTACATCCATCATTTATTACATGTATACCCGATCCTTACCACACATTACCCACACCCCTATCATTACATTCACCATTTATTACATGTATACCCGATCCTTACCACACATTACCCACAGCCCTATTGTCTTTACATCCACCATTTATTACATGTATACCCAATCCTTAACACACATTACCCACACCCCTATCCTCATTACATCCGCTATTTATTACATGTATACCTGATCATTACCCGCAACCCTATCCTCATTACATCTTCAATTTATTACATGTATACCTGATCATTACCCGCAACCCTATCCTCATTACATCTTCAATTTATTACATGTATACCAGATGCTTACCACTCATTACCCACATCACTGTCCTCATTACATCCACCATTTATTACATGTATACCAGATCCTTTCCACACATTATGCACACCCCTATCCTCATTACATCCACCATTTATTACATGTATACCCGATCCTTACCACACATTACCCACATCCCTGTCCTCATTACATCCACCGTTTATTAGATGTATACCTTATCCTTACCACACATTACCACCATCACTGTCCTCATTACATCCATCATTTATTACATGTATACTTGATCCTTAACACACATTTCCCACATCCCAATCCACATTACATCCACCATTTATTACTTGTATACTCGATCCTTACCACACATTACCCACATTACTGTCCTCATTACAACCACCATTTATTACATGTATACCCGATCATTATCACACATTACCCACATCTCTATCGTCATTACATCCACCATTTATTGCATGTATACCCGATCCTTACCACACATTACCCACTCCCCTAGCCTCATTACATTCACCATTTATTGCATGTATACCTGATCCTTACCACACATTACCAACACCCCTAGCCTCATTACAGTCACCATTTATTACATGTATACCCGATCCTAGCCACACATTACCCACACCCCTGTCGTTATTGCATTCGACCACTACCCTTATTACATTCACCATTTATTACAAGTATAACTGATCCTTACCACACATTACCCACATCACTGCCCTCATTGCATCCACCATTTATTACATGTATACCCAATCCTTACCACACATTACCCACATCACTGTCCTCAATACAACCTCCATTTATTACACGTAAACCTGATCCTTACCACACATTACACGCATCCCTATTCTCATTCCATGCACCATTTATTACATGTATACCCGAATTTTTACCAGACATTACCCACATCACTGTCCTCATTACATCCTCCATTTATTATATGTATACCCGATCCTTACCAAACATTACCCACATCACTGTCCTCATTACTTCCACCATTTATTACATGTATACCCAGTGCTTACCACACATTACCCACATCACTGTCCTCATTACATCCTGAAATTATTACTTTTATACCCGATCCTTACCACACATTACCCACATCCCTAGCGTCATTACATACCACACATTACCCACATCCCTATCCTCATTACATCCACCATTTATTACATGTATACCCTATCCTTACCACACATTACCCACATCCCTATTGTCTTTACATCCACCATTTATTGCATGTATACCGGATCCTTACCACTCATTACCCACACCCCTAGCCTCATTACATTCACCATTTATTACATGTATACCCGATCCACACATTACCCACACCTGTATCCTCATTACATTCGACCACTATCCTTATTACATTCACCATTTATTACATGTATAACCAATCCTTACCACACATTACCCACATCACTGTCCTCATTGCATCCACCATTTATTACATGTATACCCGATTATTACCACACATTACCCACAGCCCTATCCTCATCACATCCACCATTTATTACATGTAGAATCGATCCTTACCACACATTACCCACATCACTGTTCTCATTACAGCCACCATTTATTACATGTATACCTGATCCTCACCACACATTACCCACATCACTGTCCACACTAAATCCACCATTTATTACATGTATACCCGATCCTTACCACACATTACTCACATCACTGTCTTCATTACATCCACCATTTATTACATGTATACCTGATCCTTACCACACATTACCCACATCACTGTCCTCATTACAGCCACCATTTATTACATGTATACCCGATCCTTACCACACATTACCCACATCCCTATTGTCTTTACATCCTCAATTTATTACATGTATACCAGATCCTTACCACTCATTACCCACACCACTGTCCTCATTACATCCACCATTTATTACATATATAACCGATCTTTACCACACATTACCCACATTACTGTCCTCATTACAACCATCATTTATTACATGTATACCCGATCCTTACCACACATTACTCACATCCCTGTCCTCATTACATCCACCGCTTATTAGATGTATACCTGATCCTTACCACACATTACCCACATCACTGTCCTCATTACATCCACTATTTATTACATGTATACCCAATTTTTACTACACATTACCCACCTCACTGTCCTAATTACATCCTCCATTTATTACATGTATACTTGATCCTTACCACTCATTTCCCATATCCCAATCCGCATTACATCCATTTATTACTTGTATACCCGATCCTTACCACATATTACCCACATCCCTGTATTCATTGCATCCATCATTTATTACAAGTATACCCGATCCTTACCACAAATGAACCATATCCTTATCGTCATTACATGTATACCCGATCCTTACCACACATTACCCATATCCCTATCGTCATTACATCCACCCTTTATTACATGTATACCTGATCCTTACCACACAATACCCACATCACTGCCCTCATTACAACCACCATTTATTACATGTATATCCGATCCTTATCACACATTACCCACACCCCTAGCCTCATTACATTCACCATTTATTACGTGTATACGCGATCCTTACCACACATTACCCATATCTCTATCGTCATTACATCCATCATTTATTCCATATATACCCGATCCTTACCACACATTACCCACACCCCTAGCCTCATTACATTCACCATTTATTACATGTATACGCGATCCTTACCACACATTACCCATATCTCTATTGTCTTTACATCCACCATTTATTACATGTATACCCGATCCTTATCACACATGACCCACATCACTGTCCTCAATACAACCCCCATATATTACATGTATGCCCGATCCTTATCACACATTACCCACATCTCTATCATCATTACATCCACCATTTATTACATGTATACCCGATCCTTACCACACATTACCCATATCCCTGTCATCTTTACATCCACCATTATTACATGTATACCCGATCCTTACCACACCTTACCCACACCCCTATCCTTATTACATTCACCATTTATTACATGTATAACCGATCCTTACCACACATTACCCACATCACTGTCCTCATTACATCCACCATTTATTACATGTATACCCGATACTGACCACACATTACCCACATCACTGTCCTCATTACAACCTCCAATTATTACACGTATACCAGATCCTTACCACACATTACTCATATCCCTATCCTCATGACATCCTCCATTTATTACATGTATACCCAATCCTTACCACACATTACCCACATCACTGTCATCATTACATCCACCATTTATTACATGTATACCCGATCCTTAACACCCATTACCCACATCCCTGTCCTAATTACATCCACCATTTATTACATGTACACCCAATCCTTACCACACATTACCCACACCTCTATCCTCATTATATTCTCCATTTATTACATGTATACCCGATACTGACCACACATTACACACATCACTGTCCTCATTACATCCTCAAATTATTACTTTTATACACGATCGTTACCACACATTACCCACATTACTGTCCTCATTAAATCCAACATTTATTACATGTATACCTGATCCTTACCACACATTACTCACATCACTGTCTTCATTACATCCACCATTTATTACATGTATACGCGATCCTTACCACACATTACCCATATCACTGTTGTCATTACATACACAATTTATTACATGTATACCTGATCCTTACCACACATTACCCACATCACTGTCCTCATTACATCCACCATTTACTACATGTATACCCAATCCTTACCACACATTACCCACACCTCTATCCTCATTACATCCACCATTTATTGCATTTATAGCCGATCCTTACCACACATTACCCACACCTCTATCCTCATTACATTCACCATTTATTACATGTATACCCTATCCTTACCACACATTACCCACATCCCTATTGTCTTTACATCCACCATTTATTTCATGTATACCCGATTCTTACCACAGATTACCCACACCCCTGTCCTCATTACATCCTCAATTTATTACATGTATACCAGATCTTTACCACACATTACCCACACCCCTAGCCTCATTACATTCACCATTTATTACATGTATACCCGAACCTTACCACACATTACCCACATCCCTATCCTTATTACATTCGACCACTATCCTTATTACATTCACCATTTATTACATGTATAACCGATCCTTACCACACATTACCCACATCACTGTTCTCAGTGCATCCACCAATTATTACATTTATAACCGAGCCTTACCACACATTACCCACATCACTGTCCTCATTGCATCCATTTATTACATGTATACCCAATCCTTACCACACATTACCCACATCACTGTCCTCATTGCATCGATTTATTACATGTGTACCCGATCCTTACCTACTTTACCCACATCACTGTCCTAATTACATCCACCAATTATTACATGTATACCCGATCCTTACCACACATTACCCACATCACTGTCCTCATTACATCTACCATTTATTACATGTATACCCGATTTTTACCAAACATTACCCACATCACTGTCCTCATTGCATCCTCCATTTATTACATCAATACCCGATCCTTACTACACATTACTCACATCCCTATCCTCATTACATCCACCATTTATTACATGAATACCCGATCCTTACCACACATTACCCACATCACTGTCCTCATTACAGCCACCATTTATTACATGTATACCCGATCCTTATTACACATTACCCATTTATTACATGTATATCCGATCCTTACCACACATTGCCCACATCCCTATCCTCAGTACATCCACCATTTATTACATGTATACCCGATCCCAATCACACATTACCCATATCTCTATTGTCATTACATCTACCATTTATTACATGTATACCGGATCTTTACCACACATTACCCACATCCCTATCCCCATTACAGCCACCATTTATTACATGTATACCTGATCCTTACCACACATTACCTACATCACTGTCCTCATTAAATCCACCATTTACTACATGTATACCCGATCCTCACCACACATTACCCACATCACTGTCCTCATTACATCCACCATTTATTACATGTATACACGATCCTTACCACACATTACCCACATCTCTGTCCTCATTACATCCACCATTTATTACATGTATAACCGATCCTCACCACACATTACCCACATCACTGTCCTCATTACATCCACCATTTATTACATGTATACGCGATCCTTACCACACATTACCCACATCATTGTCCTCATTATATCCACCATTTATTACATGTATACCCGATCCTTATCACAGATTACCCCCATCCCTATCCTCATTACGTGCACCATTTATTACATGTATACCCGATTTTTACCAAACATTACCCACATCACTGTCCTCATTACATCGTGCATTTATTACATGTATACCCAATCCTTATCACACATTACCCATATCACTGTTGTCATTACATCCACCATTTATTACATGCATACCCGATACTGACCACACATTACACACATCACTGTCCTTATTACATCCTCAAATTATTATTTTTATACCCGATCCTTACCACACATTACCCACATCCCTATCATCATTACATCCACCATTTATTACATGTATACCCGATCCTTACCACTCATTACATTCGACCACTATCCTTATTACATTCACCTATCATCATTACATCCACCATTTATTACATGTATACCCGATCCTTACCACTCATTACATTCGACCACTATCCTTATTACATTCACCATTTATTACATGTATAACCGATCCTTACCACACATTACCAACATCACTGTCCTCATTACATCCACCATTTACTACATTTATAACCGATCCTTACCACACATTACCCACATCCCTATTGTCTTTAAATCCACCATTTATTACATGTATACCCGATCATTGCCACACATTACCAACACCCCTATCCTCATTACATCCGACCCCTATCCTCATTACATTCACCATTTATAACATGTATAACCGATCCTTACCACACATTACCCACATCACTGTCCTCATTGCATCCACCATTTATTACATGTATACCGAATCCTTACCACACATTACCCACATCACTGTCCTCATTACATCCACCATTTATTACATGTATACCCCAGCCTTACACACATTACCCACATCACTGTCCGCTTTACGTCCACCTTTTATTACGTTTACCCGATCCTTACCACACATTACCCACATCCCTATCCTCAATACATCCACCATTTAGTACATGTATATCTGATCCTTACCACACATTACCCACATCACTGTTCTGATTACATCCACCATTTATTAGATGTATACCCGATCCTTACCACGCATTACCCACATCACTGTCATCATTACATCCACCTTTTATTACATATATAACCAATACTTACCACACATTACCCACACCCTTATCCTCATTACATCCGCTATTTATTACATGTATACCTGATCATTACCCACACCCCTATCCTTATTACATCCTCAATTTATTACATGTATACCAGATCCTTAGCGCTCATTACCCACATCACTGTCCTCATTACATCCACCATTTATTACATGTATACCAGATCCTTTCCACACATTATCCACACCCCTATCCTCGCTACATCCACCATTTATTACATGTATACCCGATCCTTACCACACATTACCCACATCACTGTCCTCATTACATCCACCATTTATTACATGTATACCCGATCCTTACTACACATTACCCACATCCCTATCCTCATTACATCCACCATTTATTACATGAATACCTGATCCTTACCACACATTACCCACATCACTGTCCTCATTACATGCACCATTTATTACATGTATACCCAATCCTTACCACACATTACCCACATCACTGTCCTCATTACAGCCACCATTTATTACATGTATACCCGATCCTTACTACACATTACCCACATCACTGTCCTCATTACATCCATTTATTACATGTATATCCGATCCTTACCACACATTGCCCAGATCCCTATCCTCAGTACATCCACCATTTATTACATGTATACCCCATCCTTACCACACATTACCCACATCCCTAACCTCATTACATGCACCATTTATTACATGTATACCCGATTTTTACCAAACATTACCCACATCACTGTCCTCATTACATCCACCATTTATTACATGTATATCCGATCCTTACCACACATTACCCACATCCCTATCCTCATTACATCCACCATTTATTACTTGTATACCCGATTTCTACCAAACATTACCCACATCACTGCCATCATTACATCCTCCATTTATTACATGTATACCCGAGACTTACCACACATTACCCACATCCCTATCGTCATTAGGGAGGGTGGCCTAATGGTTAAGGCATTTGCCTTACAAACACAAGGTACAGGGTTTGAGTCTCACAAGAGAAAACTGGCTAGGCTTAAAATGGCTTGCAAGGGCAGTTAGCTTAGTACTAATCTATGAACCTATTACATCCACCATTTATTACATGTATACCTGATCCTTACCACACATTACCCACATCCCTATCCTCATTAGATCCACCATTTATTACATGTATACCCAATCCTTACCACACATTACCCACACCTCCATCCTCATTACATCCACCATTTATTACATTTATAGCCGATCCTTACCACATATTACCCACATCACTGTCCTCATTATATCTACCATTTATTACATGTATACCCGATCCTTATCACTCATTACCCACATCTCTATCGTCATTACATACACCATTTTTTACATGTATACCCGATCCTTATCACAGATTACCCCCATCCCTATCCTCATTATGTGCACCATTTATTACATGTATACCCGATTTTTACCAAACATTACCCACATCACTGCCCTCATTACATCGTGCATTTATTACATGTATACCCAATCCTTATCACACATTACCCATATCACTGTAGTCATTACATCCACCATTTATTACATGCATACCCGATACTGACCACACATTACACACATCACTGTCCTTATTACATCCTCAAATTATTGTTTTTATACCCGATCCTTACCACACATTACCCACATCCCTATCATCATTACATCCACCATTTATTACATGTATACCCGATCCTTACCACTCATTACATTCGACCACTATCCTTATTACATTCACCTATCATCATTACATCCACCATTTATTACATGTATACCATCCTACTACCACCATTATCTCGACCACTATCCTTATTACATTCAACATTTATTACATGTATAACCGATCCTTACCACACATTGCCAACATCACTGTCCTCATTACATCCACCATTTACTACATTTATAACCGATCCTTACCACACATTACCCACATCCCTATTGTCTTTAAATCCACCATTTATTACATGTATACCCGATCATTGCCACACATTACCAACACCCCTATCCTCATTACATCCGACTCCTATCCTCATTACATTCACCATTTATAACATGTATAACCGATCCTTACCACACATTACCCACATCACTGTCCTCATTGCATCCACCATTTATTACATGTATACCGAATCCTTACCACACATTACCCACATCACTGTCCTCATTACATCCACCATTTATTACATGTATACCCCAGCCTTACACACATTACCCACATCACTGTCCTCTTTATGTCCACCTTTTATTACGTTTACCCGATCCTTACCACACATTACCCACATCCCTATCCTCATTACATCCACCATTTAGTACATGTATATCTGATCCTTACCACACATTACCCACATCACTGTTCTGATTACATCCACCATTTATTAGATGTATACCCGATCCTTACCACGCATTACCCACATCACTGTCATCATTACATCCACCTTTTATTACATGTATAACCGATACTTACCACACATTACCCACATCACTGTCCTAATTACATCCACCATTTATTACATGTATACCCGATCCTTACCTACTTTACCCACATCACTGTCCTAATTACATCCACCATTTATTACATGTGTACCCGATCCTTACCACACATTACCCACATCACTGTCCTCATTACATCTACCATTTATTACATGTATACCCGATTTTTACCAAACATTACCCACATCACTGTCCTCATTGCATCCTCCATTTATTACATCAATACCCAATCCTTACTACACATTACTCACATCCCTATCCTCATTACATCCACCATTTATTACATGAATACCCGATCCTTACCACACATTACCCACATCATTGTCCTCATTACATCTACCATTTATTACATGTATACCCGGTTTTTACCAAACATTACCCACATCACTGTCCTCATTGCATTCTCCATTTATTACATCAATACCCGATCCTTTCTACACATTACTCACATCCCTATCCTCATTACATCCACCATTTATTACATGAATACCCGATCCTTACCACACATTACCCACATCACTGTCCTCATTACAGCCACCATCTATTACATGTATACCCGATCCTTATTACACATTACCCATTTATTACATGTATATCCGATCCTTACCACACATTACCCACATCCCTAACCTCATTATGTGCACCATTTATTACATGTATACCCGATTTTTACCAAACATTACCCACATCACTGTCCTCATTACATCCACCATTTATTACATGTATATCCAATCCTTACCACACATTACCCACATCCCTATCCTCATTACATCCACCATTTATTACTTGTATACCCGATTTTTAACAAACATTATCCACATCACTGTCCTCATTACATCCACCATTTATAACATGTATACCTGATCCTTACCACACATTACCCACATCCCTATCCTCATTACATCCACCATTTATTACATGTATACCCAATCCTTACCACACATTACCCACACCACTGTCCTCATTACATCCATCATTTATTACATGTACACCCGATCCTTACCACACATTACCCACACCCCTATCCTCATTACATCCGCTATTTATTCCATGTATACCTGATCATTACCCACACCCCTATCCTTATTACATCCTCGATTTATTACATTTATACCAGATCCTTAGCGCTCATTACCCACATCACTGTCCTCATTACATCCACCATTTATTACATGTATACCAGATCCTTTCCACACATTATCCACACCCCTATCCTCGCTACATCCACCATTTATTACATGTATACCCAATCCTTACCACACATTACGCACATCCCTATCCTCATTACAGCCACCATTTATTACATGTATACCCGATCCTTACCACACATTACCCACATCACTGTCCTCATTACATCCACCATTTATTACATGTATACCCGATCCTTACCACACATTACCCACATCACTGTCCTCATTACATCCACCATTTATTACATGTATACCCGATCCTTACTACACATTACCCACATCCCTATCCTCATTATATCCACCATTTATTACATGAATACCTGATCCTTACCACACATTACCCACATCCCTATCCTCATTACATCCACCATTTATTACTTGTATACCCGATTTCTACCAAACATTACCCACATCACTGCCATCATTACATCCTCCATTTATTACATGTATGCCCGAGACTTACCACACATTACCCACATCCCTATCGTCATTAGGGAGGGTGGCCTAATGGTTAAGGCATTTGCCTTACAAACACAAGGTACAGGGTTTGAGTCTCGCAAGAGAAAACTGGCTAGGCTTAAAATGGCTTGCAAGGGTAGTTAGCTTAGTACTAATCTATGAATCTATGAAACTATTACATCCACCATTTATTACATGTATACCTGATCCTTACCACACATTACCCACATCCCTATCCTCATTAGATCCACCATTTATTATATGTATACCCAATCCTTACCACACATTACCCACACTTCCATCCTCATTACATCCACCATTTATTACATTTAGAGCTGATCCTTACCACAGATTACCCACACCCCTAGCCTCATTACATTCACCATTTATTACATGTATAACCGAACCTTACCACACATTACCCACTCCCCTATCCTCATTACATTCGACCACTATCCTTATTACATTCACCATTTATTACATGTATAACCGATCCTTACCACACATTACCCACATCACTGTCCTCATTGCATCCACCATTTATTACATGTATACCCAATCCTTACCAAACATTGCCCACACCCCTATCCTCATTACATTCGATCACTATCCTTATTACATTCACCATTTATTACATGTATAACCGATCCTTACCACACATTACCCACTCCCCTATCCTCATTACATTCGACCACTATCCTTATTACATTCACCATTTATTACATGTATAACCGATCCTTACCACACATTACCCACATCACTGTCCTCATTGCATCCACCAGTTATTATATTTATACCGAATCCTTACCACACATTACCCACATCACTGTCCTCATTACATCTACAATTTATTACATGTATACCCGATTATTACCAAACATTACCCACATCACTGTCCTCATTGCATCCTCCATTTATTACATCAATACCCAATCCTTACTACACATTACTCACATCCCTATCCTCATTACATCCACCATTTATTACATGAACACCCGATCCTTACCACACATTACCCACATCATTGTCCTCATTACATCTACCATTTATTACATGTATACCCGATTTTTACCAAACATTACCCACATCACTGTCCTCACTGCATTCTCCATTTATTACATCAATACCCAATCCTTACTACACATTACTCACATCCCTATCCTCATTACATCCACCATTTATTACATGAATACCCGATCCTTACCACACATTACCCACATCACTGTCCTCATTACAGCCACCATTTATTACATGTATACCCGATCCTTATTACACATTACCCATTTATTACATGTATATCCGATCCTTACCACACATTACTCACATCCCTATCCTCATTACATCCACCATTCATTACATGAATACCCGATCCTTACCACACATTACCCACATCCCTAACCGCATTACGTGCACCATTTATTACATGTATACCCGATTTTTACCAAACATTACCCACATCACTGTCCTCATTACATCCACCATTTATTACATGTATATCCAATCCTTAGCACACATTACCCACATCCCCTATACTCATTACATCCACCATTTATTACTTGTATACCCGATTTTTACCAAACATTACCCACATCACTGTCCTCATTACATCCACCATTTATAACATGTATACCTGATCCTTACCACACATTACCCACATCCCTATCCTCATTACATCCACCATTTATTACATGTATACCCAATCCTTACCACACATTACCCACATCACTGTCCTCATTACATCCACCATTTATTACATGTATACCCGATCCTTACCACACATTACCCACACCCCTATCCTCATTACATCCGCTATTTATTACATGTATACCTGATCATTACCCACACCCCTATCCTTATTACATCCTCAATTTATTACATGTATACCAGATCCTTTCCACACATTATCCACACCCCTATCCTCGCTACATCCACCATTTATTACATGTATACCCAATCCTTACCACACATTACACACATCCCTATCCTCATTACAGCCACCATTTATTACATGTATACCCGATCCTTACCACACATTACCCACATCACTGTCCTCATTACATCCACCATTTATTACATGTATACCCGATCCTTACTACACATTACCCACATCCCTATCCCCATTATATCCACCATTTATTACATGAATACCTGATCCTTACCACACATCACCCACATCACTGTCCTCATTACATCCACCATTTATTACATGTATATCCGATCCTTACCACACATTACCCACATCACTATCCTCATTACATCCACCATTTATTACTTGTATACCCGATACGTACCACACATTACCCACATCCCTATCCTCATTACATCCACCATTTATTACTTGTATACCCGATTTCTACCAAACATTACCCACATCACTGCCATCATTACATCCTCCATTTATTACATGTATACCCGAGACTTACCACAAATTACCCACATCCCTATCGTCATTAGGGAGGGTGGCCTAATTGTTAAGGCATTTGCCTTACAAACACAAGGTACAGGGTTTGAGTCTCGCAAGAGAAAACTGGCTAGGCTTAAAATGGCTTGCAAGGGCAGTTAGCTTAGTACTAATCTATGAATCTATGAATCTATTACATCCACCATTTATTACATGTATACCTGATCCTTACCACACATTACCCACATCCCTATCCTCATTAGATCCACCATTTATTACATGTATACCCAATCCTTACCACACATTACCCACACCTCCATCCTCATTACATCCACCATTTATTACATTTATAGCCGATCCTTACCACACATTACCCACATCACTGTCCTCATTATATCTACCATTTATTACATGTATACCCGATCCTTATCACTCATTACCCACATCACTGTCCTCATTGCATCCACCATTTATTACATGTATACCGAATCCTTACCACATATTACCCACATCCCTATCCTCATTAGATCCACCATTTATTACATGTATACCTGATCCTTACCACACATTACCCACATCCCTATCCTCATTAGATCCACCATTTATTACATGTATACCCAATCCTTACCACACATTACCCACACCTCCATCCTCATTACATTCACCATTTATTACATTTAGAGCCGATCCTTACCACAGATTACCCACACCCCTAGCCTCATTACATTCACCATTTATTACATGTATACCCGAACCTTACCACACATTACCCACATCCCTATCCTCATTACATTCGACCACTATCCTTATTACATTCACCATTTATTACATGTATAACCAATCCTTACCACACATTACCAACATCACTGTCCTCATTGCATCCACCATTTATTACATGTATACCCAATCCTTACCAAACATTGCCCACACCCCTATCCTCATTACATTTGATCACTATCCTTATTACATTCACCATTTATTACATGTATAACCGATCCTTACCACACATTACCCACATCACTGTCCTCATTGCATCCACCAGTCATTAAATTTATAACCGATCCTTACCACACATTACCCACATCACTGTCCTCATTGCATCGATTTATTACATGTATACCCAATCCTTACCACACATTACCCACATCACTGTCCTCATTATATCCACCATTTATTACATGTATATCCAATCCTTACCACACATTACCCACATCACTGTCCTCATTGCATCCATTTATTACATGTATACCCAATCCTTACCACTCATTACCCACACCACTGTTCTCATTACATCCACAATTTATTACATGTATACCCGATTTTTACCACACATTACCCACATCACTGTCCTCATTACATTCTCCATTTATTACATGTATACCAGATCCCTATCACACATTACCCACATCACTGTTCTCATTACATCCATCATTTATTACATGTATACCGGATCTTTACCACACATTACCCACATCCCTATCCTCATTACAGCCACCATTTATTACATGTATACCTGATCCTTACCACACATTACCCACATCCCTATCCTCATTACAGCCACCATTTATTACATGTATACCTGATCCTTACCACACATTACCTACATCACTGTCCTCATTACATCCACCATTTACTACATGTATACCCGATCCTCACCACACATTACCCACATCACTGTCCTCATTACATCCACCATTTATTACATGTATACCCAATCCTTACCACATATTACCCACATCACTGTTCTCATTACATCCATCATTTATTACATGTATACTGGATCTTTACCACACATTACCTACATCCCTATCCTCATTACAGCCACCATTTATTACATGTATACCTGATCCTTACCACACATTACCCACATCACTGTCCTCATTACATCCACCATTTATTACATGTGTACACGATCCTTACCACACATTACCCACATCTCTATCCTCATTACATCCACCATTTATTACATGTATACCCGATCCTCACCACACATTACCCACATCACTGTCCTCATTATATCCACCATTTATTACATGTATACCCGATCCTCACCACACATTACCCACATCACTGTCCTCATTATATCCACCATTTATTACATGTATACCCGATCCTTACCACAGATTACCCCCATCCCTATCCTCATTACGTGCACCATTTATTACATGTATACCCGATTTTTACCAAACATTACCCACATCACTGTCCTCATTACATTGTGCATTTATTACATGTATACCCAATCCTTATCACACATTACCCATATCACTGTAGTCATTACATCCACCATTTATTACATGCATACCCGATACTGACCACACATTACACACATCACTGTCCTTATTACATCCTCAAATTATTATTTTATATCCGATCCTTACCACACATTACCCACATCCCTATCATCATTACATCTACCATATATTTCATGTATACCCGATCCTTATCACACATTACCCACAACCCTATCCTCATTACATCCACCATTTATTACATGTATACCCGATCCTTACCACACATTACCCACATCCCTATTGTCTTTACATCCACCATTTATTACATGTATACCAGATCTTTACCACTCATTACCCACATCACTGTCCTCACTTCATCCACCATTTATTACATGTATACCCAATCCTTACCACTCATTACCTACATCACTGTCCTCATTACAACCACCATTTATGACATGTATACCCGAACCTTACCACACATTACCCACATCTCTATCCTCATTACATCCACCATTTATTACATGTATACCTGATACTTACCTCACATTACACATCCCTGTCGTCATTACATCCACCATTTCTTACATATATATCCAATCCTTACCACACATTACCCACATCCCTATCCTCATTACATCCTCCATTTATTACATGTAAACCCGATCCTTAACACACATTACCCACATCCCTATCCTCATTACATCCACCATTTAATACATGTATACCCGATCCTTACAACACATTACCCACACCCCTATCCTCATTACATTCACCATTTATTACATGTATACCTAATCCTTAACACACATTACCCACAACCCTACTGTCTTTACATCCAACATTTATTACATGTATACCTGATCCTTACCACACATTACCCACACCCCTATCCTCATTACATTCGCTATTTATTACCTGTATACCTGATCATTACCCACACCCCTATCCTCATTACATCCTCAATTTATTACGTGTATACCAGATCCTTACCACTCATTACCCACATCACTGTCCTCATTACATCCACCATTTATTACATGTATACCAGATCCTTTCCCCACATTATCCACATCACTGTAGTCATTACATCCACCATTTATTACACTTATACGGGATCCTTACCACAAATTACCCATATCCCTATCGTCATTACATCCATTATTTATTACATGTATACCCGATCCTTACCACACATTACCCATATCCCTATAATCATTAGATCCACCATTACATGTATACCCGATCCTTACCACACATTACCCACACCTAGCCTCATTACATTCACCATTTATTATATGTACACCCGATCCTTACCACACATTACCTATATCCCTATCATCTTTAAATCCACCATTTATTACATATATACCCGATCATTGCCACACATTACCAACACCCCTATCCTCATTACATCCAACCCCTATCCTCATTACATTCACCATTTATAGCATGTATAACCGATCTTTACGACACATTACCCACATCACTGTCCTCATTGCATCCACCATTTATTACATGTATACTCAATCCTTACCACACATTACCCAAATCACTGTCCTCATTACAGCCACCATTTATTACATGTATACCCGATCCTTACTACACATTACCCACATCACTGTCCTCATTACATCCATTTATTACATGTATATCCAATCCTTACCACACATTGCCCACATCCCTATCCTCAGTACATCCACCATTTATTACATGTATACCCCATCCTTACCACACATTACCCACATCCCTAACCTCATTACATGCACCATTTATTACATGTATACCCGATATTTACCAAACATTACCAACATCCCTATCCTCATTACATCCACCATTTATTACTTGTATACCCGATTTTTACCAAACATTACCCACATCACTGCCACCATTACATCCTCCATTTATTACATGTATACCCGAGACTTACCACACATTACCCACATCCCTACCATCATTAGGCAGGGTGGCCTAATGGTTAAGGCATTTGCCTTACAAACACAAGGTACAGGGTTTGAGTCTCACAAGGGAAAACTGGCTAGGCTTAAAATAGCTTGCAAGGGCAGTTAGCTTAGTACTAACCTATGAACCTATTACATCCACCATTTATTACATGTATACCTGATCCTTACCACACATTACCCACATCCCTATCCTCATTACATCCACCATTTATTACATGTATACCCGATCCTTGCCACACATTACCCACACCCCTATCCTCATTACATCCGCTATTTATTACATGTATACCTGATCATTACCCACACCCCTATCCTTATTACATCCTCAATTTATTACATGTATACCAGATCCTTAGCACTCATTACCCACATCACTGTCCACTTTACATCCACCATTTATTACATGTATACCAGATCCTTTCCACACATTATCTACACCCCTATCCTCGCTACAGCCACCATTTATTACATGTACACCTGATCCTTACCACACATTATCCACATCACTGTGCTTATTACATCCACAATTTATTACATGTATACCCGATCCTTACTACACATTATCCACATCCCTATTGTCTTTAAATCTACCATTTATTACATGTATACCCGATATTTACCAAACATTACCAACATCCCTATCCTCATTACATCCACCATTTATTACTTGTATACCCGATTTTTACCAAACATTACCCACATCACTGCCACCATTACATCCTCCATTTATTACATGTATACCCGAGACTTACCACACATTACCCACATCCCTACCATCATTAGGCAGGGTGGCCTAATGGTTAAGGCATTTGCCTTACAAACACAAGGTACAGGGTTTGAGTCTCACAAGGGAAAACTGGCTAGGCTTAAAATAGCTTGCAAGGGCAGTTAGCTTAGTACTAACCTATGAACCTATTACATCCACCATTTATTACATGTATACCTGATCCTTACCACACATTACCCACATCCCTATCCTCATTACATCCACCATTTATTACATGTATACCCGATCCTTGCCACACATTACCCACACCCCTATCCTCATTACATCCGCTATTTATTACATGTATACCTGATCATTACCCACACCCCTATCCTTATTACATCCTCAATTTATTACATGTATACCAGATCCTTAGCACTCATTACCCACATCACTGTCCACTTTACATCCACCATTTATTACATGTATACCAGATCCTTTCCACACATTATCTACACCCCTATCCTCGCTACAGCCACCATTTATTACATGTACACCTGATCCTTACCACACATTATCCACATCACTGTGCTTATTACATCCACAATTTATTACATGTATACCCGATCCTTACTACACATTATCCACATCCCTATTGTCTTTAAATCTACCATTTATTACATGTATACCCGATCATTACGAACACCCCTATCCTCATTACATCCGACTCCTATCCTCATTACATTCACCATTTATAACATGTATAACTGATCCTTACCACACATTGCCCACATCACCGTCCTCATTACATCCACCATTTATTACATGTATACCCGGTACTGTCCACACATTACACACATCACTGACCTCATTACATCCTCAAATTATTACTTGTATACCCGATCCTTACCACACATTACCCACATCCCTATCGTCATTACATCTACCATTTATTACATGTATACCCGATCCTTACCACACATTACCCACATCACTGTCCTCATTAAATCCACCATTTATTACATGTATATCCGATCCTTACCACACATTACTCACATCACTGTCTTCATTACATCCAGCATTTATTACATGTATACCTGATCCTTACCACACATTACCCACACCCCTATCCTCATTATATCCTCAATTTATTACATTTATACCAGATACTTACCACTCATTACCCACATCACTGTCCTCATTACATCCATCATTTATTACATGTATACCCGATCCTTACCACACATTACCCACATCACTGTCCTCATTACATCCACCATTTATTACATGTATATCCGATCCTTACCACACATTACAAACATCACTGTCCTCATTACATCCTCCATTTATTACATGTATACCAGATCTTTACCACACATTACCCACATCTCTAGCCTCATTACATCTACCATTTATTACATGAATACCCGATCCTTATCACACATTACCCACATCCCTATCACATTACATCCACCATTTATTACATGTATACCCAATCCTTACCACACATTACCCACACCTCTATCCTCATTACATCCACCATTTAATACTTGTATACCCGATCCTTACCACACATTACCCACATCTCTATCCTCATTACATGCACCATTTATTACATGTATACCTGATTTTTATATCACTGTCCTCATTACATCCACCGTTTATTAGATGTATACCTGATACTTACCACACATTACCCACATCACTGTCCTCATTACATCCACCTTTTATTACATGTATACCCGATCTTTATCACACATTACCCACATCACTGTCCTCATTACATCCACCATTTATCACATGTATACCCGATCCTTACCACACATTACCCACATCACTGTCGTCATTACATCCACCTTTTATGACATGTATACCCGATCCTTACCATCCATTACCCACACCCCTATCCTCATTACATCCGCTATTTATTACATGTATACCTGATCATTACCCACACCCCTATCCTCATTATATCCTCAATTTATTACATGTATACCAGATCCTTAGCGCTCATTACCCACATCACTGTCTTCATTACATCCATCACTTATTACATGCATACCCAATCCTTACCACACATTATCCACATCACTCTCCTCATTACATGCACCATTTATTACATGTATACCAGATCCTTACCACTCATTACCCACATCACTGTCCTCATTACATCCATCATTTATTACATGCATACCCAATCCTTACCACACATTATCCACATCACTGTCCTCATTACATGCACCATTTATTACATGTATACCCGATTTTTACATCACTGCCCTCATTACATCCACCGTCTATTAGATGTATACCGGATCTTTTCACACATTACCCACATCCCTATCCTCCATCCCTATCCTCATTACATCCACCATTTATTACATGTATACCCGATTTTTACTACACATTACCTACATCTCTGTCTTCATTACATCCTCCATTTATTACATATGTACTTGATCCTTACCACACATTTCCCACATCCCTATCCTCATTACATCCACCATTTATTACTTGTATACATGATCCTTACCACACATTACCCACACCCCTAGCCTCATTACATTCACCATTTATTACATGTATACCTGATGCTTACCACACATTACCCATATCCCTATCGTCTTTACATCCACCATTTATTACATGTATACCCGATCCTTACCTCTCATTACCCACATCACTGTCCTCATTACATCCACGATTTATTAGATGTATACCCAATCCTTACCACACATTACCCACATCACTATCCTCATTACATCCACCATTTATACTTACCACACATTACACACATCACTGTCCTCATTACATCCTCAATTTATTACATGTATACCCGATCCTTACCACACATTACCCACATCCCTATCCTCAGTACATACACCATTTATTACATGTATATCCGATCCTTACCACACATTACCCACATCACTGTCCTCATTACATCCACCTTTTATTACATGTATACCCCAGCCTTACCACACATTACCCACATCATTGTCCTCTTTACGTCCACCTTTATTACGCATTCGATCCTTATCACACATTACCCACATCCCTATCCTCATTACATCCACCATTTATTACATGTATACCCGATTTTTACCAAACATTACCAACATCACTGTCCTCATTACATCCTCCATTTATTACATGTACACCCGATCTTTATCACACATTACCTACATCCCTATCCTCATTACATCCACCATTTATTACTTGTATACCCGATCCTTACCACGTATTACCCACATTCCTATCGTCATTACATCCACCATTTATTACATGTATAACGGATACTTACCACACATTACCCACATCACTGCCCTAATTACATCCACCATTTATTGCATGTATACCCGATTCTTACCACACATTACCCACATCCCTATCCTCAATACATCCACCATTTATTACATGTATACCCCATCCTTACCACACATTACCCACATCCCTAACCTCATTACATGCACCATTTATTACATGTATACCCGATATTTACCAAACATTACCCACATCCCTATCCTCATTACATCCACCATTTATTACTTGTATACCCGATTTTTACCAAACATTACCCACATCACTGCCACCATTACATCCTCCATTTATTACATGTATACCCGAGACTTACCACACATTACCCACATCCCTACCATCATTAGGCAGGGTGGCCTAATGGTTAAGGCATTTGCCTTACAAACACAAGGTACAGGGTTTGAGTCTCACAAGGGAAAACTGGCTAGGCTTAAAATAGCTTGCAAGGGCAGTTAGCTTAGTACTAACCTATGAACCTATTACATCCACCATTTATTACATGTATACCTGATCCTTACCACACATTACCCACATCCCTATCCTCATTACATCCACCATTTATTACATGTATACCCGATCCTTGCCACACATTACCCACACCCCTATCCTCATTACATCCGCTATTTATTACATGTATACCTGATCATTACCCACACCCCTATCCTTATTACATCCTCAATTTATTACATGTATACCAGATCCTTAGCACTCATTACCCACATCACTGTCCACTTTACATCCACCATTTATTACATGTATACCAGATCCTTTCCACACATTATCTACACCCCTATCCTCGCTACAGCCACCATTTATTACATGTACACCTGATCCTTACCACACATTATCCACATCACTGTGCTTATTACATCCACAATTTATTACATGTATACCCGATCCTTACTACACATTATCCACATCCCTATTGTCTTTAAATCTACCATTTATTACATGTATACCCGATCATTACGAACACCCCTATCCTCATTACATCCGACCCCTATCCTCATTACATTCACCATTTATAACATGTATAACTGATCCTTACCACACATTGCCCACATCACCGTCCTCATTACATCCACCATTTATTACATGTATACCCGATACTGACCACACATTACACACATCACTGACCTCATTACATCCTCAAATTATTACTTGTATACCCGATCCTTACCACACATTACCCACATCCCTATCGTCATTACATCTACCATTTATTACATGTATACCCGATCCTTACCACACATTACCCACATCACTGTCCTCATTAAATCCACCATTTATTACATGTATATCCGATCCTTACCACACATTACTCACATCACTGTCTTCATTACATCCAGCATTTATTACATGTATACCTGATCCTTACCACACATTACCCACACCCCTATCCTCATTATATCCTCAATTTATTACATTTATACCAGATACTTACCACTCATTACCCACATCACTGTCCTCATTACATCCATCATTTATTACATGTATACCCGATCCTTACCACACATTACCCACATCACTGTCCTCATTACATCCACCATTTATTACATGTATATCCGATCCTTACCACACATTACAAACATCACTGTCCTCATTACATCCTCCATTTATTACATGTATACCAGATCTTTACCACACATTACCCACATCTCTAGCCTCATTACATCTACCATTTATTACATGAATACCCGATCCTTATCACACATTACCCACATCCCTATCGTCATTACATCCACCATTTATTACATGTATACCCAATCCTTACCACACATTACCCACACCTCTATCCTCATTACATCCACCATTTAATACTTGTATACCCGATCCTTACCACACATTACCCACATCTCTATCCTCATTACATGCACCATTTATTACATGTATACCTGATTTTTATATCACTGTCCTCATTACATCCACCGTTTATTAGATGTATACCTGATACTTACCACACATTACCCACATCACTGTCCTCATTACATCCACCTTTTATTACATGTATACCCGATCTTTATCACACATTACCCACATCACTGTCCTCATTACATCCACCATTTATCACATGTATACCCGATCCTTACCACACATTACCCACATCACTGTCGTCATTACATCCACCTTTTATGACATGTATACCCGATCCTTACCATCCATTACCCACACCCCTATCCTCATTACATCCGCTATTTATTACATGTATACCTGATCATTACCCACACCCCTATCCTCATTATATCCTCAATTTATTACATGTATACCAGATCCTTAGCGCTCATTACCCACATCACTGTCTTCATTACATCCATCACTTATTACATGCATACCCAATCCTTACCACACATTATCCACATCACTCTCCTCATTACATGCACCATTTATTACATGTATACCAGATCCTTACCACTCATTACCCACATCACTGTCCTCATTACATCCATCATTTATTACATGCATACCCAATCCTTACCACACATTATCCACATCACTGTCCTCATTACATGCACCATTTATTACATGTATACCCGATTTTTACATCACTGCCCTCATTACATCCACCGTCTATTAGATGTATACCGGATCTTTTCACACATTACCCACATCCCTATCCTCCATCCCTATCCTCATTACATCCACCATTTATTACATGTATACCCGATTTTTACTACACATTACCTACATCTCTGTCTTCATTACATCCTCCATTTATTACATATGTACTTGATCCTTACCACACATTTCCCACATCCCTATCCTCATTACATCCACCATTTATTACTTGTATACATGATCCTTACCACACATTACCCACCCCTAGCCTCATTACATTCACCATTTATTACATGTATACCTGATGCTTACCACACATTACCCATATCCCTATCGTCTTTACATCCACCATTTATTACATGTATACCCGATCCTTACCTCTCATTACCCACATCACTGTCCTCATTACATCCACGATTTATTAGATGTATACCCAATCCTTACCACACATTACCCATATCACTATCCTCATTACATCCACCATTTATACTTACCACACATTACACACATCACTGTCCTCATTACATCCTCAATTTATTACATGTATACCCGATCCTTACCACACATTACCCACATCCCTATCCTCAGTACATACACCATTTATTACATGTATATCCGATCCTTACCACACATTACCCACATCACTGTCCTCATTACATCCACCTTTTATTACATGTATACCCCAGCCTTACCACACATTACCCACATCATTGTCCTCTTTACGTCCACCTTTTATTACGTTTACCCGATCCTTATCACACATTACCCACATCCCTATCCTCATTACATCCACCATTTATTACATGTATACCCGATTTTTACCAAACATTACCAACATCACTGTCCTCATTACATCCTCCATTTATTACATGTACACCCGATCTTTATCACACATTACCTACATCCCTATCCTCATTACATCCACCATTTATTACTTGTATACCCGATCCTTACCACGTATTACCCACATTCCTATCGTCATTACATCCACCATTTATTACATGTATAACGGATACTTACCACACATTACCCACATCACTGCCCTAATTACATCCACCATTTATTGCATGTATACCCGATTCTTACCACACATTACCCACATCCCTATCCTCAATACATCCACCATTTATTACATGTATACCCGATTTTTACCAAACATTACCCACATCACTGTCCTCATTACATCCTCCATTTATTACATGTATACCCGATCCTCATCACACATTACCCACATCCCCATCCCCATCCTCATTACATCTACCATTTATTACTTGTACACCCGATCCTTACCAGACCTTACCTACATCCCTATCGTCATTACATCCACCATTTATTACATGTATACCTGATCCTTATCACACATTACCCACATCCCTATCGTCATTACATCCACCATTTATTACATGTATACCCGATTCTTACCACACATTACACACATCACTGTCCTCATTGCATCCACCATTTATTACATGTATACCCGATGCTTACCACACATTACCCACATCACTGTCCTCATTACAGCCACCATTTATTACATGTATATCCGATCCATACCACACATTACCCACATCCCTATCATCATTACATCTACCATTTATTACTTGTATACCCAATCCTTACCACACATTACATACATCACTGTACTCATTACATCCTCCATTTATTACATGTATACCAGATCTTTACCACACATTACCCACATCCCATTGTCTTTACATCCACCATTTATTACATGTATACCCGATCCTTACCACACATTACCCACATCCCTATCCGCATTACATCCTCCATTTATTACATGTATACCAGATCTTTACCACACATTGCCCACATCCCATTGTCTTTACATCCACCATTTATTACATGTATACCCGATCCTTACCACACATTACCCACATCACTGTCCTCATTACATCCACCTTTTATTTCATGTATACCCAATCCTTACCACACATTACCCACATCACTGTCCTCATTACATCCACCATTTATTACATGTTTACCCGATCCTTACCACACATTACCCACATCCCTATCGTCATTACATCTACCATTTATTACTTGTATACCCAATCCTTACCACACATTACCGACATCACTGTCCTCATTACATCCTCCATTTATTACATGTATACCAGATCTTTACCACACATTACCCACATCTCTAGCCTCATTACATCTACCATTTATTACATGAATACCCGATCCTTATCACACATTACCCACATCCCTGTCCTCATTACATCCACCATTTATTACATGTATACCCAATCCTTAGCACACATTACCCACATCACTGTCCTCATTACATCCCCCATTTATTACATGTATACCCGATCCTTACCACACATTACGCACATCACTGTCCTCATAACATCCACCATTTATTACATGTGTACCCAATCATTACCACACAGTACCCGCATCACTGTCCTCATTACATCCTCCATTTATTACATGTATACCCAATCCTTACCACACATTACCCACATCTCTATCCTCATTACATCCTCCATTTATTACATGTGTACCCAATCATTACCACACATTACCCACATCACTATCCTCATTACATCCTCCATTTATTACATTTATAACTGATCCTTACCACACATTACCCACATCCCTATCGTCTTTACATTCACCATTTATTACATGTATACCCGATTATTACCACACATTCCCCACACCCCTATCCTCATTACATTCACCATTTATTACATGTATAACCGATCCGTACCACACATTACCCACATCCCTGTCATCATTACATCTACCATTTATTACTTGTATACCCAATCCTTACCACACATTACCCACATTACTGTCCTCATTGCATACACCATTTATTACATGTATACCCGATGCTTACCACACATTACCCACAATACTGTCCTCATTGCATCCACCATTTATTACATGTATATCCGATCCATACCAGACATTACCCACATCCCTATCGTCATTACATCTACTATTTATTACTTGTATACCCAATCCTTACCACACACTACCCACATCACTGTCCTCATTGCATCCTCCATTTATTACATGTATACCAGATCTTTACCACACTTTACCCACATCCCTATTGTCTTTACATCCACCATTTATTACATGTATAGCCGATCCTTACCACACATTACCCACATCCCTATCCGCATTACATCCTCCATTTATTACATGTATACCTGATCCTTACCATACATTACCCACATCACTGTTCTCATTGCATGCACCATTTATTACATGTATACCCAATCCTTACCGCACATTACCCACATCACTGTCCTCAGTACATCCACCATTTATTACATGTTTACCCGATCCTTACCACACATTACCCACATCACTGTCCTCATTACATCCACCTTTTATTACATGTATACCCAATCCTTACCACACATTACCCACATCACTGTCCTCATTACATCCACCATTTATTACATGTTTACCCAATCCTTACCACACATTACCCACATCCCTATTGTCATTACATCTACCATTTATTACTTATATACCCAATCCTTACCACACATTACCCACGTCACTGTCCTCATTACATCCTCCCTTTATTACATGTATACCAGATCTTTACCACACATTACCCACATCTCTAGCCTCATTACATCTACCATTTATTACATGAATACCCGATCCTTACGACATATTACCCACATCACTGTCCTCATTACATCCTCCATTTATTACATGTATACCGATCCTTACCACACATTACCCACATCCCTATCCTCATTACATCCTCCATTTATTACATGTATACCCGATCCTTACCACACATTACCCACATCCCTATCCTCATTACATCCACCATTTAATACATGTATACCCGATCCTTACCACACATTACCCACATCCCTATCCTCATTACATCCTCCATTTATTACATGTATACCCGATCCTTACCACACAATACCCACATCACTGTCCTCATTAATTCCACCATTTATTACATTTATAACCGATCCTTAAAAAACATTACCCACATCCCTATCTTCTTTACATTCACCATTTATAACATGTATAACCGATCCTTACCACACATTACCCACATCACTGTCCTCATTGCATACACCATTTATTACATGTATACCCAATCCTTACCACACATTACCAAAATCGGTGTCCTCCTTACATCCACCCTTTATTACATGTATACCTGATCATTACCACACATTACCCACATCCCTATCCTCATTACATCCACCATTTATTACATGTATACCCGAGCCTTACTACACATTACCCACATCACTGTCCTCTTTACGTCCACCTTTTATTTCATGTATACCCGATCCTTACCACACATTACCCACATCCCTATCATCATTACATCCACCATTTATTACATGTATACCCGTTCTTACTACACATTACCCACATCACTGTCCTCATTAAATCCACCATTCATTACATGTATACCCGATCCTTATCACACATTACCCACATTCCTATCATCTTTACATCCACCATTTATTACATGTATACCCAATCCTTACCACACATTACCCACACCTCTATCCTCATTACATCCACCATTTATTACATGTATACCTGATCCTTACCACACATTCCCATCATCTTTACATCCACCATTTATTACATGTATACCCAATCCTTACCACACATTACCCACATCACTGTCCTCATTACATTTACCATTTATTACATGTATACCCAATCCTTACCACACATTACCCACATCACTGTCCTCATTACATCCACCATTTATTACATGTATACCCAATCCTTACCACACATTATCCACATCACTGTCCTCATTACATCCACCATTTATTACATGTATATCCGATCCTTACCACACCCCTATCCTCTTTACATCCACCATTTATTACATGTATAGCCGAGCCTTACCACACATTACCCACATCACTGTCCTCTTTACGTCCACTTTTTATTTCATGTGTATCCGATCCTTACCACACATTACCCACATCACTGTCCTCATTATATTAACTATTTATTACATGTATACCCGATCCTGAACACACATTACCCACATCCCTGTCGTCATTACATCCACCATTTATTACATGTATACCCGATCCTTACCAAACATTACCCACATCCCTATCCTCATTACATCCACCATTTATTACATGAATACCCGATCCTTACCACACATTACCCACATCACTGTCCTCATTACATCCACCATTAATTACATTTATACCCGATCCCTATCACACATTACCCACACCCCTATCCTCATTATATCCACCATTTATTATGTTTACCATTTACAGATGTTTTTTTCCAATGTCCTTTCAGTTTGCATGGTTGATTTCTGTTTCAATGTCATCCTTTGTTTTTTTTTCTTCCTTGCTGTATTTGAAGACTTTACAAAAGGTCTCTGTTACTCAACTTCCTTCTTTGTATGTTGCAAATAACAGCATGCCATTTGCAGTTACATCTAGACCACAAAACCAAGCTAACTGGACAAGCATATTTACGGTAAAACTAACTAAGCATGTTTTATTTTCGCTGGTGTCAGACACATAACCATTATTACTTATCTATTCTTAACTGCTTTCATGTTTGTTTAAGCAAGTTGTCAGCCTTGCAGTTTCTGCTGTTACAGAGAATCATTTATTTCAAATTCTTGTAACAAGTTTAACCCTTGCTTTACCAGTCAAAACCCTGTATTAGAAACAAGCATATTTATTTTGCATTGCAGCATACATTTAATTGCTTTGGAGAAAGAATATTTAATCTCTATCAATTCCTACTACACGTTACCTTCTCCTTCTCCTTCTAATCACTGATAACAGATTCCTTCTGCACATCACCACCTCCCTTTCCTACCACCCATGACCCTCCCTCCTCACCTCATTATACCCACTGAATCATATGGCACATTACTCTCTACCCTCTCCTAATTACACCCCACAATTCCTCCTACACAGTACTCCTCTCCTTGTAAACACCATGACAACAGCATCCTTCTGCACATCACCACCTCCTTTCCTACCACCCATGACCCTCCTTCCTCACCTCATTATACCCACTGAATCATATGGCACATTACTCTCTACCCTCTCCTAATTACACCCCACAATTCCTCCTACACAGTACTCCTCTCCTTGTAAACACCATGACAACAGCATCCTTCTGCACATCACCACCTCCTTTCCTACCACCCATGACCCTCCTTCCTCACCTCATTATACCCACTGAATCATATGGCACATTACTCTCTACCCTCTCCTAATTACACCCCACAATTCCTCCTACACAGTACTCCTCTCCTTGTAAACACCATGACAACAGCATCCTTCTGCACATCACCATCTCACTTTCCTACCACACACAAACCCTTTGTCACATTATTATACCCAGCGTTTCTAGCTGGACAGTAACTGCATCTTTCTAAACACATTCTTCCCTCCATCTTTGTTACTTTCCTCCTTTTGCCCTTCAGTTCATTGTATTCATAATACTACCTCATGAGTACTATGTATTACTTTCCTTATTATGTATGTGAAATGCTCTAATAAGCTAGAAAAATGTAACTGATCTTTCAGAAGCGGAAATGGAGGGGAAGTGAATGATGTTGTCTTAAGGCTGCACCGAACTAAGGAAAGGATTGGCAGTTTCAAAGTAAAAGGAGTGGCATTGCACTTGTCTTACTAGTGATAAGTAATATTTAAAACGGAAAGTATGTGAAAATGTGGAAAAATTCTACATTTGTTACTGTGGGAATTTACTGCAGTTTGAAAATGAAACTAACTCTGTTGTGTACTCAGTGCTTGAAGCCTAATGCTCCTTGAAGATGCTGTGGTAGTACATTATTTAGGACTTCAATACATGTGAAAACAAGAAAATATATTCCAGAATTCAGAACTTGAAACCGAGGAGAAATTATATAGCTAGGGGGAATCACTGGACTTTCCTGCCGGGTCTTGCACAAAGAGACAGAGTGGATATAAATTAGTTTATATTTAGCTAAAATTAGAGTAACAGACTGAGAGTATATTACTGTTTGAGCCAACAAAGTACACTTGCATAAATAAAAGTGCTACTAGATACCCTGAGGTGCTTACTTTGTCCTTTAATGGGGCAGAAACGGCTAGTAAAGGTAGCAAATTCTGACAGAAATGTTCAGTATCATGGGTTATCCCTGGCAAATACTGAAAGAGGAGAGGAGAGAACAGCTCATGAGAAGGCAGTAACGTAAACTCATGAGTCCGAACCTAAAGAAAGATACTGAATTTTTCTGTTCTTTATTATGTCTAAAGTTAAACAGTATGAGTAAGAGTCTTTGGTACTAAAAGTTTACATTTATATAAAATGAAGGCAAGTGCCAGTGCAGTGTTTGAAGCTCTACAAGATTCTGAGGAGCTGTTTCAGCTGAATGTCTGTTTCATCAGAAGCAAATGTTAAAAACAATGATGGATGTGTTATTACAACCCTCCAGTCTGGAAGGTTGTTGGATGATACTTTGAGTGAATTGTTGTGCAGAGTGAGCTGGAGAGTGGAAAAGATTTTCATGGGGTGAAAGTATGGACAAACTTCAGTCAGAGGAATGAAAAGCTATTTTGAAAGAAGATTGCCAGACAAAGAAATCATATACTGAGACTGTTAAAGTAACTGCAGAGAAAGTGATGAGACACAAACAGAGGAAAGAAAATGTCAGTAATCTGTGGTGAGAACTCGGAACAAAGAAAGGAATTGACAGGTATGACATAGGGGATCATTTAATGGTCCTGTTTGGCTGAAGGCTCAGGAGGTAAAAGCTTTTATTCTTATTCATAAAGAGACGTTTTGTGACATTATGTTTGAAACTAGTTCCTTTCTGGGAAGTGTTTTGGGGGAATATGACAAGAAAAAGAACTGTAATCCATGGAATTCTTAAAACATTTCACAGAGAAACAAAAAAAGAAAATACATGTTAAATTTCAAATTGAAGTTGAAAAAAGAGATTTTAAAGAGACATTTAAGCAAACTGTAAAGAAGTTATGGATCTTAGCAAAATCTTTAACAGAGGATTATGGGCATGGGGATATTATACTGAAAACTGAGAGAAAATTGTTCATATTCCTAGTGTGATAAAAGTAGAGGGTAACAGAGATGTTGTGTAATATTGGGAAGAACCACATGTTTTTTTCCTGTGAAAATTATTATCATTTCAATAGTAACTGTGATAATATTAAATGTTATATTTTGAGGAAACAGGTCAGTATGCAAAAAAAGTGTGAATTGAAATGTTAAAAATGTAACAGAATTGGACATTTATGGATTGATTGCAATCTAGAGAAAAACAATGAAGAAGAAGACAAAAGTGAGCGCAGAGAAGAAACAGCCCGAATAAAAGATAAAGAAGTCGGGAAGCAAGATCAGGTTAAAAATAAAGATAAGGATGAGAGAGCAGAATGAAATGGAAGATAATATAGAAGGAGGTTCTGAAAACGTGAAGAGGAAGATATATATATAGTGAAAGGTAAAAATAACTATATTGGCAAAACAGTAAGACACAACAGAGTTTTAAAGGGACAAGTGTAAAAGAGAAAAAGAAAGGAGATGGATAACACAAGTGAGATAAGTACTTCAAAATGTACACAATTTCTGGTAACCTACAGCACAGGCATACTGACGACTTTAATAAATATAAATAGTAAATAGACAACGTTCAATAAATATAAATGGTATCAAAATATAAGCAGAGTAGGCATCCTAAACTGCTGTAGTAAGTTGGATTTGGCAAAATAAGATTGGAAGATGTAAGAGTTTTGACACCAGAAGAGAGATTACAAAAGGAGAAACTCTGGGCTGGGGATACAGTATGGAACCTAGGAAGGGAAGCATGTTCAAACATACTTTTACTTTGTAGAATGCCAATGAAGATATTGAATATGACTTTAACAATGATAGGAAGATTCTCTACTGCAGCTCTCATCTGTGATAATCAGGTATATATAATTATGCACTGAATGCCTATGTTACAAATAAAGAAAGGGGAAATGTATTTCATAAAATTTTGGATTATGTAGTAATTAATATGACTACAATATTAATGGAGGATTTTAATTGTGATTTGAGAAGAAAAAAGAAGAAGGGCGGAAATAATGTTAAAAAATATAAAACCAAAAAAACAACTCAAGACCACTGTAAGTTTAAGCACTTTTGTTTTAGTACAGAACTTCTTCAGAAACAATTCCATTTCACATACATCTTACATTTATACTCACACCAATTATCTAATCATTCTTTTGGACCAATCATTCTTTTGTTAACCTCAATTGGATAATTGAACCCTTACACAGAAAAACCTTCCATACATTCATCTTACATTTGAAAAAAACACACTGTAGAAAATGAACCATAAAACATTAAATATCAGAAATCATACGTTACTAAAATGTGTCTAAATCAAGTAAAATAGTTTGTGCAAACATTTTTAAACTTTAAGCACTTAATAGAAATTTTCTCATTGATGCCAGGTGTGACATCAGCCCTTAAAAATATCTGCCATTTCAATTCTAAATGCTCAAGGTATGCATTGAATTTGTCAACAAATCTTGGATTATTCACCTTTTCTAACACCATGAACTGAAATTTCTTAAATTCTGTACAACTTAAAGAATGCCTGGCTAATGCATTATTAATGCCCTTCTTTTATATAGCCAGGATATGTTTTCTGATTCTTTTATTTAATTTTTGAATAATTTTCCCTATGTAGAAAGATTTACATGTAGAACAAATAGCAGCATAAACTAATCCTTCAGTACAACAGGAATATCTGTTTCTTGCAATGTATAACAAATTATTGTGCTCAGAACAAAAACTGTTCATGGTTAAAATATTACCTACATTGTGAACAGTTATTACATGTAAACGTCTCTAACTTAACCTTAGTATTTATCTTCCTAATATTTCATACATTTTCCAACAAATCTTTTAGGTTTCTGTTTTTTTTTTATAAATGAACTTGGGTTTATTAACAATAATTTCACAAAGATCTTAGTTTCCTATTAAAAATTTCCAATTGTTAATTATTTGTTAGATTTCAGTGTCATCAATACTCAAAGGAACTGGAAAAGAGCATCTGAAACCACTATCTATTTCTCCCTTGCTAGTACTAAGCCCATTTTAAAAATGGAAGGGAATTTAGTTTATCTTTGTTTTCTGAAGGGGATAACCTCTTTCCACAAAAAGTTCTATAATTTTGTTGGTCTCCACAAATATCTTATCATCACTGTCTAAGTCTAATAATCTGTCCTCAAAATACATTAAACTTTGTATCGGCAAGATGGAAACTGTCAAAATGAAGATAGTTGTTACTAAATGTGTTTTTTTCTGTAGATGTTACTCAAAACTGATTTTTCTACATTTATGTCCACTTTGATGTATAAAAAGTGTTCTGAGCTGCCCTTTTCTCCCAAAGTAAAATTAAGCCAAGGGCTACTGTTATTAATTTCCTGTAAAACAAATCTCTAGTGCATCAATATCACTAGCCCAAATAAAAAATAAATCATCAATATATCTTTTGTAGTACTTAACATGCCTATATGATGACATTTTGGCTAGATATTCTTCCTCCCACCAGCAGAGGACTAAATAAGCAAAGGTAGGGGCTACTTGAGCCCCCATTGCTACACCACTTTTCTGTTGGAAAATATTATCATTGAACATGAAAAATTTGTTCTTAAGCACTAATTCAATCAGTTGACAAATAATGCTTGTCTCCAGTCCATGGCCTTGGCAATATTTAACTAAGGTATGGTCTAACAAAATCCACACATTCCTCTTGATCTGTAGAGGTATAAAAAGAGGTAATGTCCATAGTATACATAAGACTGTCATCCCCTGAAAAATTGTAATTTTTTAATGTGTCTAAGAAAATCCAAGAATCTTTCAAATAGTGTTTGTTCTTCTGAACTATGGGGTTTAATAATTTGTCTAAATATGTAGAGATCGTATACATTTTATTATAAGGTGCTGACACAATGGGCCTGAATGGAGGCTGTTCAATATTCTTATGAATTTTGGGTATACCAAAATATACTCTAACTGTGGTTCTTCTATCATAAGAAACTCAGAAATATCCAGGCCAATGTATCCCTGATGTAATAAATCTAACAAACAAACATGTTTGTACCTGTGTCTTACAAAGTCTTTGGACACTTTTTGATAATTAGAGGTGTCACTTAATAAGCTGTATATGGCTTTGTTGTATTGAGCACTCTCCATAATGACAATACCCTGCCCTTTGTCCACCTTCATGAATCCACTGTCATTGTAAATATTAAGAAAATGTTTGAACTTATAAAATGTAGCACTTTAAAGATAATAAAACAATGAGTGAGAAGATCACCGAAAAACCAAACCAATCAGTAAAAACAAAATGAAAACTCCAGCAAAGCTAGAACTTCCAATAAGTGACCTCCCAAACCTCTTGTGTCAGAGGCACATGGGATATATGCAAATGATCCTTATGAACATCAGGTGTTTCAGCTAATTGGCAATTCTGAATGCCCATGACTTGTTTCATCTTTTTAATGGACAATTTCAGGCCAATAAAGCCAAACCTCACTAGCTGTGGATATGCATATTTCGGCCTTATGACCTCATTGGCACAGCACAAGCAGAGTGTTTGACTAATCCGTAGAAACACAGAGCTGTTATACTCAGCTGATGACCATTCTTATTAGGGTCACCGCAAAAATATCCCAAACAACAGACTAAAACAATGAGTGAGAAGGTCACTGAAAAACCAATCAGTAAAAAAAGAAATGTTCAGCAAAGCTAGAACTTCCAATAAGTGACCTCCCAAACCTCTTGTGTCAGAGGCACATGGGATATATGCAAATGATCGTTATGAACATCAGGTGTTTCAGCTAATTGGCAATTTTGAATGCCCATGACTTGTTTCATCTTGTGGTCATAACAAGGCCGAAATATGCATAACCACAGCTAGTGGTGTTTGGCTTTATTGGCCTGAAATTGTCCATTAAAAAGATGAAACAAGTCATGGGCATTCAGAATTGCCAATTAGCTGAAACACCTGATGTTCATAAGGGTCATTTGCATATATCCCATGCACCTCTGACACAAGAGGTTTGGGAAGTCACTTATTGGAAGCTGTAGCTTTGCTGGAGTTTTCATTTTATTTTTACTGGTTGCTCAATTTAAAGATATGGAATAATAATTTGTGACATATATTTGAAGAATATATAAGACAGAAATAGATTATTTTATTATATCACAAGGTTTAAACATAGTTAAAGGAGAGATAGTTCTAACAAGCTTTTAGATCACTCAGCCATATGGCTAGAAATACTAGAAAATAAGGACTATATCAGATTGGGAAAAGGAATAAAAATGATAAAAGAGAAATTACGGGATGAAAGTTGAAAAAATAAGTATATGTTTATGGAAAAGTCACTTTAACACTAGATTGTGTTATAAACACTGGTATGAGTGGTGGCAAGCTTTGAAAGAAAAATATAAAAGATGTAAGAAAAGTGGAAAAAATTATAAAACAATGTGTATGGATGCTTTAAAAGATTTGGAAAGGAATGACAGAGAATATTATGTGGCAGAATGGAGAATTTATAAAAAGACTCAAGAGAAAATTAAAGAATTATTACATAAACATGGATATTCGTTACCAGGTAAAAAAGAAGAGGTACCAGATTATTTGAGTAGCATAGATAAATGAAGACTAGTATAATGAGAGAAATGAAAGATGTTAAAGGATAGGTAAGATAAACGAAGACTAGCATAATGAAAGATGATAAAGGACAGGTAAGATCTCAGGAACAATATATGAATACTGTAATAAAGTATGTAAAGAAAATGTTTCAAGACAGAAACAAAGTAAAAAGAAAAGAATATGGCATGTTAAAAGTTGACAGAACAAGAAAATAAGGAATTGGAAATCAATATTTCATTATATGAATTAGATAAGGTACTTAGGCTAATCTACAGTCAGTTTCAGGATCAAATGAAACAGAATACCAATTTTATAAGCATTTTATGAACTGCCAGAACAATTACTTCTTAAAAGTTATGAGTGAGTGGTTAAATGAAGGTTTTATGTGTAAAGATTTATGCAGCATTGTACTTAAATTTGTATGGAAAAAGCAAGATATTGATAAAAGTGAAAATTGGAGATCTGTAGTACTGAACAACACAGATGTAAGACTTTACTGAGAAAATAATTCAGAAGAGAATGGATAGCAAAAACAAAAAAGTATTATGGAAGATATATATAGTTTAAATGGAAAGGGATGTCAGGAATTATTCATAGCAAGGGAAACCAAGATGATGATAGGAGGTTTAAATAAATCTTTTGATGCAGCACAACACAAACCTTTATGGACAATTATGGAGGAGAATGACATTAGTATGAAAATTAAGAATGTATGTTGTTCAGCATATAATAAAAATAAAGTGAAAATTTTAGTGAATGGATGGTTAAAGAAAGAACTAGTTTTAAATAATGGCATACGTCAGGGATGTCCTATGAGTAGTATATTATTAGTTATGAATGTATTAGAGATGTAAATTTGTGCATGAGAAGTGCTACTTATATTTATGTAGTATACTGCTTTGTATATCGATGATCTGGCACTCCTACCTTCCACTGCTCATGACCCCCAGCACCCAAACTATTAAATGAAGTTGGGTCATCCGATTCATAATCAGAGTTTATATCCCTGTATGTCACTGAACCAAGCAATTATTGTTTGTTTACTCAACAGTAAAATTACTTCATATGCTTGAAAGTGTGGAAATGTTACAGAATACAAGTATTGGAGAAGGAGTGAAAATGTGAATCATAAAGAGAATACAGTTCTGTAAGGTGCTCACCACTATTTTTATGTAAAGGAATATATTTATGTCTTCACAATAGCCCCTATCATTTGGTTCTGTTACCCATTTAAGTGGGCTGATTTTCTACAAGATTTTTTTTTTTTGCTAAGTAGTAGTTGAGAATTTCTGATTGGTTTTCTCCGCTACCTCTCAGTGGAATACACAAAAGGCCAGCCATTAGCAGCTGTCAACAACAGAGTTTTTGAAAAACTCTCAAAAATCTGCATCTGACAAATAATATATGGATCCTGCACACCCGACCCATTGAATAGTATTGTCTGCTCCATTAAAGTGGCAGCCATACATTACTGGTGAATCTCCCATCAAGTACTTATAGAAACAAAAGCACTGCTTTGAAACATGTGTATAACAAAAGCAATGCTGAATGCAGACACGTTTTATTTCAAAACTACACCTTTACATAAAAGCTTGACCAAAAAAAAGATAAGCTTTGAATGTGCAGTCTAGCTTTAACTATGTACTGACATGAATAGAAATGACATTAAAACCAGCAGTGTGCTATTTAATTCAAACAGTTCATTCACTTTCTGTGTGGACAGATGCCATATGGACTTAATGAAAATCAAGCTTTTTGCAGTCAAAGGATTGATCCCCAAAGGTTCCTGTCTTACCCAGACATGCCTGTTCAGCTTTCCTGTCTATGGCATGGCTTTGTTCAGTATACTGTAACCCAAGTAATCCTTTCACATAACATGCTGCCCTGCCACTGTTACTGAGTTGTAATGATTCGTTCTTGCATGCATCCTCCATTACTGGGACTATATTTACCTCCGAGAACATAATCATTTTCTATTACCTCATTGTTGCTTTCCAAGTTTTACTGAAAAAAGAAAAAAAGTTGTATTGTACCAAACCCTCCCAATGCCAAAATCCCAAACTGCCAAAAGAAAAAAAAAAAACTAAAACAACAAAAAACAAAGAAAACAAACAAACTAGAGGTCAGTTCAATTCTATCAAGCTAAAGCTCTTCTATCCCATCATTCAGCTTCTGAATCTCCTGATAACTCCACATATGTGGACCCGATCCCTCTTTCCTCTTCCAAACACCTCAAGTGTGGCACCTTTAATAATTTTATCAGGTATAAAAATACTGAAATGTTTATGTAGGGGTTTCCAGCTAATTATCCTAAGATGGCAGAATCTATTTGCATATCTATCTGGAGTGGTAACTTAGTCCATCTTGTCTGACCTATTTTAAATGTAAGCCATCTTCTCAATATCTTCTGTCATCCAGTACCTCAGTTTTAGTTATAATAATGTTATAAAATTGGTTAAGCAGCTGGTGTGGTGGAGACATGGATGTGCTGCCACCTTCCCCCAGATGGTCAATCCTTTTGGCCTGTACTACTTGCGAATTGACAACGATATAAATTTATCTTGCCCTTACTGCTTCTTATTTGGTAACAAAACAACCCCCATAATGAAGGCAAAATTCGTTCACTATCAGCTACTCACAGCTGTCCTTATCATTCAGTTATTGTGACATCCTGAGCTTTTGTATTTTAATACAGAGTTGTGCAGGCCTGATATCACCTCACTTTGTATAATATAATCTAAGTCTGTTCAGTTAACCTATCTCTTATTCCTCTTTAATTGACCAATTATTGTCTATTTTGACTAACAGACAGTACAGATGGCTGCAGGTCCATATTTTATCTTTCTCATCTCCAAAAGACCCTTGAAGTTGTCCACAGAGAAAAAAACCCTTATGCAAACTAAGTGTTTTCAAAAAAGATTTGTGACTGTCAGCTTGACAAGAGACAGCCTGATCAAATCCTACACACTCAATAATGATGTTTGAAATTAGGAAGACTGACCCTTTCCTCTCCGTTCTGATAGCAAGGTTATATTCTCCCAATTCACGCTTACTGTTCCCCCATCTCACAAAAAAAGCAGTACATATATTTTTGCTGTTTCCTAAAAAAATCCTGCAAATCTGTATCTGGAGAGCTTAGGCACAAAGTGTACAGTAAAGGGTGATGCAAACTTCTTTAAGGCTTTTATGTTTTAAAACAATTCCAACAGTAAGACTTCCAGTTGCAAATATTTTTTTTAACGTAACCTTAGCGTTTCTGTATAGGTCTTTGTACTGCTTTTCAAGTGTTGGTGTTCAAATAACTGAAAACAAACAACAGGACCAGTGCAGTGATTAACCTTCACTGTGAAAAGTAAAATCCAGAAGCAGAAAAACATCCGGTGTAAGGAGATGCTTGAGTCAAGAAGACTGTAGTAAAAACAATGCTTTAATCACTTTAAAATCGTTACTACTGCCCTTCACACTGATGAACGCAACCAGCCTGAAAGCTTTGTCAAGTGATCAAATCTTCGTGAGTCAAGTGTTTCCTTCCACTGGGATTTTTTCTGGTTCTGTTAAACTGTCAAATATTTGACCAGCTCATAGACCCACTAATGTTCATAAGCATCTTACAAGACCTTGTGTCAACATGCAATTCATACTGAGGACTTTGGTATTGTGTTTGCCTGTGGAATAACCCAGTGAATGGCCACACCTCATTAGAAGCCCAAAAAGCTCCCTCAAATCTTGATCAGGCCTATACTGACCAATTAGCAAAGCATCTGCAAAGAGAAGAGTTGCGCCTCATATTCCCTTTGTCTGTAAATCTGTATTTAGAGTTGTGGCCAGTAGGCCTAGATATGGATCAAATAACAGAGGGTAGACTGGGTAGCCCTGATGGGTCTGTCACTCAAAAAGGGTACCAAGACCTTGCCATTCTATGCCAAAGCAGAAATGCAGTACAGTACTGGTTCACAGTCCAAAGTGCCTCCAGCCATATAAGACAGCACAGAGGACTGAAGCTCTGAGCTCTTAATAAGCTGCTTCCTGTGCCCGGGGTTGAGGGTTTGATTCTTTCCACGTTCAGGTACCTACAGTGTGATTCTGAGTTAGTCATTTAACCACAGAATGTTCCTGATTTGCCCCTGAAAAAAACAATTTGTTCAGTGAGCTAAACCAGTACATAAATAGGTTAAATTAAAATAAAAGATGATTGCAGATTCCTGGGAAAAGTATAGTTGTGCAAGTAAACTTACTGTAACAGTGGATGTTTGAATGATCACTGCTGTCCTTGAATGAGCCTTAGCTGTATGGATATAACCCCATATAAGCTATGGCTACTTTAGAAGTGTCAATATGAGGACCACTTTGCGCTACTCCAAGGTACAGCAATCTTGGAGTTAGTATTTGCATTAAGCAGAGGCATAGGGGTACAACCACTCATACTGAAGCTACATTAACATTTTCTCTGCAAAAATGCTTATAAAATGACAGAGTAAATGTTAAGTTTCTCTGTTTGTCTGACTGACCTTAGTTCTGTGATCTCACCTTGTAGCATTCCTCATCACCCTGTCACTTTTCTGTATGTGTAGAATGTTAGAGGTGTAACATTCCTCATCACCCTGTCATTTTTCTGTATGTGTGGAATGTTAGAGGTGTAACATTCCACACCATATAGATGTTAATGAGACAGGTGGCATGCAATGGGTGTTTTATGTGAAGAAATGTATTTTATTTTAAATGAGTGTGTTTCTAATATTCTCATCCTGTTTGTTTGAGCAATACTGTAGGAAATTTCTTCAAAGAATTTCCTGCATCTACCTACTCAGGCAAGTTATAGTTCATAGTAACCCTATCCAGCCATGTTCCAAATTACCTTGCTTATTTTATGTGCCACCTTCACTACCTTCCTGTCTGCTTGTTGAGTGCCCAGGTCCTCCTCCTATTTTCACATCTTAGTTTAAATGTACACTTGTATCCAAGAACTGATATCCATCAGGATTAAGGTGATATCTATGCCTGCCCTACGGTTCATCCCTCTACTGAGTCTTCCCATCCTCCTACCACTATAAGCCTAACCTACCCATTTACTGCCACAGCCAGTCATTACACTCCCTAATCATCACCATTCCTGGGCTGCTGGCTGTTTGCACATGTAGAACACCTGAGCGTATCATGTCCAGCTCCTTATCCTGGCACCCTTCTACTTCCTTGGCCCTGCTTGCTACCACTTCGGCTGTCTGCTCTGACAGGACATTGGCTACCATGTGCATCACCTCAACTGCCGTCTCCCTTCTCATACTAAATGCAGGTGCTATCACCAGTGTTACTATAAGTTGGCCTCTCCAGCTTCCCCTTCCTGAGACTCTTAATCCCCTCGGTGACGGAGCCTTCAGTCAACAAAACCATCTTCTCTGATTCTACACTCAGTATTCTCCTTTGCTTTTTGGCCCATGCCGCTGCCATGCTACCTACAAACCTACCCCCGAGTTCTACTGCCTCAGCCCTCCATACTATTTATTTGTTGGATCCGTCCTTGTTCTTCACCTGATACCTTTGCTCTCCTTTCTGTACATTTCCCACAATTCCTTACCACTCTTCTGTCCTGCCCAAGTGGCTCACTGTTACATACTTCACACTTCTTCCCTGCTGTCCTTGTGATGCTGGGTCCTGAATGGTCAGTTCTGTCTTCTCATCCCCCTTCATTCCTTGACACTGTGATCTGTCCCATCCTTTCACCTTGAGTTCAGTTTTTTTCCCTGTAATGACTGCATGACCCTCTTTTTCACACTCACCTTAATTTGTGCAACTTCACCTATCTGTACACTTCTAACTCTCTCCAGCCATGTTTTCTTGTCTCCTGCCTTTCTCTTGCTAATTTTCTTTCATCACAACAGCGTGTCTAATCACTCCTTCTCTCTAGTTCCATTCAGCCCTTTCATACCAATCTAGTCAAATAACTAGCTCTAGCCACTGTATTCTCTCCTGAAGCTTCTTCTTCTTCTACAAACCCACATCCTCTGCCCCTAAAACTTCCTGAGCACCTCGCACATCTCTCCCTCAACCTTTACAACCAACCTTTATGATGAGCCATTCATGTAGCCCTCACTTTCTCCTACTGATTCTGCTGTACGTTTATTTTTAACTTTTTACATCCTCACTCCTTTCATTCAGTGTTAATAATGACACTGTCCTGTTCTGCTGCCTTGTTTGATAATTAGATCCTTTCTTCAGTTGTCATTTTCCATCTCTGCTCATCTGTACATCTAAAACACTTGGTCACGTCCTTGTGAGGTTATACATGCTGTTTGATCCAGGCTGATTTTTCTCTTCATCACTTAGACCATTTTCCTTCTTTTGTATTGTTTTGGGCATCCTTTGCCTACCTCCTTCTCCCTATTCCAACTTCCATTGTGCTGTGTTTTATATTATCCTCTTATTTCTATAGGTTTCATTGTCCACCAAATAAATCCCATTTTGACTGCTGTTCTCTTGTGTATAATGTCTTTCCTCCTAAGACATCTGATTGTGCCCTGTTGTATCTTCTTCTGTCACATAATTTTCCAAGATCATGTTATTTTATTATTATTCTCTCTCTCATATTTGTTAAACGTTTTATATGAGACACACCTTGCCCCACCCTACAGGACTCAGTCACATAGGCAACCAACCCATCTCACACCCTTTTAATGTCTGCACCCCAATGACAGGGTCATCGGAGTTACTAGGTATCCGATCTAGGAGATCTCTGAGCAGTATAGCTTAATTCCCCACTGTCATAGTCACACAGTGGGCAAATGCAGACTGAGGGAATCAAACCCTGGACTACAGGAAGCAGTTTATTAATAGCTCTGTGATGCCCCTGTACTGGCCCAGTAATCAAGGAACCTCAATCCTCACCACTGGCAAAAGTGAGGGATGTACACAATGGGAGGATTACAAGTATGCACACAGTAAAGTACAATTTCCATTAAGAGCACAAAGAGATCACAGTCAGTCTGGGGCTGGTTTCTGCCTCTTTCTCCAGATCCCCAATAAGACTCCCCACTGGCACAGCTATAGGGTTAAGATCTCAGCTGTGGCATCAAGCCAAGACTTCCAGCACTCTCTCTGTCCAACCAGTGCTTTTTGTCCCTGCACAAGTAGCTGACACACACACTTTAAGATTTGATTTATATACAAACACACACACAAACCTGGAGAAAGCTAATACAGGTTTACTAGCTATGACCTCTTCTGCTCACCAACCCCTCTTTATCAGCTACTTAAGGCCCTTAACAAAGAGTGGCCAATCCTTCTGAGTAATGTTACTATTATCCAAATGGAAAGTGTGACCAGAAGTAAGGCTATTTAGGAGTGGCTTGCAGGGAAGGCTCATGCTATTGCACTGTAGGACTGCAGCCCTCAGGCTGTAAAATGAAAGAAAACAGAAATGTAAACTAAATAGCTGTGAGGCCCGGAACTGCACATGCATACTTGGCGAGGTCTTATCCAGACTGCCATTTAACAAGTCCAGATTACGAAGAGAAGGCATCAGTGTACAGATGCCCAGATGTCTATGCAGTTTGTAACCTCATAGACTGTAAGGAGATCGGACTGCAACATCTGCAGTCATGTAAGTGGATGGATAGCAACTGATTTGGCTCCCAGGAAGGGAATTTGTATTTGGTGCTCTCCCTGTAAGGGAACTGAGTTCAGAAGCTACAAGGGAATATACAGGTAGTGATGTGTGTATATAAAATGCCCCAGTTTAATATACCTGGTGGCTAGAGTTACTCAGGCTCAAACCCTGTGCCTTGTGTACAGGTAGCAAGAGCCTGAATTCCCTACCCACCACCACTTGTGAAAACTGTTCAGATTTTTGCCTCATAGTTTTGTTCTGTTCTGTTCCTCATAAAATGTGGTTTTCTGGATTTTTGTAATCAGTGAAGGACTGAATTTCCTAAATAATGACAGGCATTTGAATTTCAGACTTCATATTTTTCAGAAAATACATGGTAACACAAAACCTTTTATTCTAGCAATTTTCTAAGTTTATAAGATCAATATTTGAAAATTGTCCCTATTTTTGGGACTGTATTCCCCCATTATCGGCTTTGTCCAGGTTTTTTGTACTAAGAGGTTGAGAGCTATGGTGAGAACTGACTTCACTAAATGATAGCCATTTAAGTATAAGTCTTCCAAGAAAAAGCTGATTTGGCATAGTGGTATGTTGCTCTGACTGTAGTGCACAGGTTCCTGGGTTTAAGAGTTGGCAGTGAAATGCATGGTGGTAACACAACATTTTATACTAGCAACTTTCCAAGATTATACAAGCAATGTTTAAAATGTGTCCCTTGTTTTTGGACTTTTGTCCTCCCCCCCAAATACATTTTGGCTTTTTGCAGATATCTTGTGCTGCAAAGTTGAGAGATACAATTGAGTATCGAATGAATTTTACAAGGAACTGAGAGCTTCAGGGGAAAAGAAGTTTAGTGCTGCTTATGCAGAGTCTGCTTGCATTGTTAATAGCATAACAGGATGAATACTTGCATTGCTGATAGCGTACTGTGTTGTACTTTTAAAGGGCGTGGATGCTGCAGTCCTGAGAATGTCCTCTCTGGTGGAGATGCCTATTAGCAATGAACCTGTTATCAATTTGCCATCCATTCCCTATTGCAATTTTACTAGTGTATCATTTTTCTTTAATGTAACATAGGCTATTTATTCCTCAAGGGCAACGGGCACTTTATTTGTAGATGAAACAATGACATATAAAGTTGTTTGCTAGCAGCAACCTCTTCATTAGTTACAGATCTCTTTAATGTGGAATTATTTAGATGACTTTTACTTCTGCAGAGATTGTGCATATGTACTGATGCTGGTGGATTGTAGAAGTTTGAGTAGACCTTTATGATGGAAATGTTCTGAATTGGGCAGTTTTGTCATTATTGGTGAATGCATTTTGTTTCATTGTTTACTGGAAAAATGTTCAAAACAATAAATTTAAAATGTCCTCTAACAACTGTACTGTATTATACAAGGAATATAATTTAATACAATCAGGAAGGTGTTTACTGATTATCTGATCAGCTCAGGTACAGGTACTCCCAGTTCTTGGTTGGATGTGTTCTATTAGGAACCAGTTAAATCAACTGTCTACAAGCACAAACTTTTTTTGTTACTGAATATTTTCACTGATTGAGTCTGGATGCTACTGAAAATGATGAAGCCCGATTGAAGCAATCACTTCTCTTAGATATTCATTTTTTTTGGGGGGGGGGCACTTATTGTCCATACCTAGGGAGCCAAGTCTGTCTATAGGATTTCTGCTGCACAATTCTCCCAGCTGAACTATACCTCTCAACTGTCCAAATTTTTGCAGAATTAATAGATTTTTGCTTGTTATTTTTGGTTTGTTCCTTATAAAAGTTGTGGTTTTCTGGTAAATCATTTAGGAATGAAGTCACTTAATAATGACAGAGATTGAGTTTCAGACTTCATACCCTTCAGAAAAATGCATGCTAAAGCAAGACCTGTTATTCTATCAACTGTCTAATTTATACAAGAGCAATTTTTAGTACTGTTTGTTTGTTCCCTCAATAAATTGGACCTTGTCCAGATTTCCTGTGTTAAGAGGTATGCTCGGACTGTAGTGCACAGGGTCCTGGGTTTAAGAGTTGGCAGTGAAATGCATGGTGGTAACACATTTTATTCTAGCAAATTTCCAGGATTATACAAACAATGTTTAAAATGTGTCCCTGGTTTTTGGGCTTTTGTCCCCCCCCAAGAAATGTTGGCTTTTTCCAGATTTCTTGTGTTGCAAAGTTGAGAGGTACAGTTGACTGTCGAGTGGATTTTACAAGGAACTAAGAGCTTCAGGGGAAGAGAAGTTTAGTGCTGCTTATGCTGAGGCTGCTTGCATTGTTAGTAGCATAACAGTTTGAATACTTGCTTATGATGCTGAAGGCTATGGGTTCTACTCCCACAGTCTTTAGATGCATTGCTAACACTGTACTGTGTTGTGCTTTTAAACTGGATGAATGCTACAGTCCTGAAAATGTCTTCTTTGATGAAGATACCTAGTAACTATGAACCTGTTATCAGTTTATCATCCATTCCCTACTGCAATATTACTAGCTTATAATGTTTTTTTAATGTAACATAGGCAATTTATTCCTGAAGGGCAACAGATACTCTATTTGTAGATGAAACAATGAAATATAAAGTTGTTTGCTAGCAGCAACCTCTTCATTAGTTACAGATCTCTTTAATGTGGAATTATTTAGATGACTTTTACTTCTGCAAAGATTGTGCATATTTACTGATACTGGTGAATCGTAGAGGTTTGAGTAGACTTTTATGACTTTTATGATGGAAATGTTCTGAACTGGGCAGTTATGTCATTATTGGTGCATGCATTTTGTTTCATTGTTTACTGGAAAAATGTTCAAAACAAATACATTTAAAATGCCGTCTAACAACTGTACTATATTATACAAGGAATATAATTTAATACAATCAGGAAGGTGTTTATTGATTATCTGATCAGCTCAGGTACGCCCCCTCCCAGTTCTTGGTTGGATGTGTTTGATTAGTAACCAGTTAAATCAACTGTCTGCAAGCACAAGCTTTGTTGTTACTGAATATTTTCACTGATTGAGTCTGAATGCTACTGAAAGTGATAAAGCCAGATTGAAGCAATCACTTCTCTTAGATCTTCATTTTTTTGGGGGGGAGGGGTACTTATTTTCCAAACTTAGGGAGCTAAGTCCATCGTGTAGGATTTCTGCCGCACAATTCTCCCAGCTGAACTATACCTCTCAATTGTCCAGATTTTTGCAGAATGAATAGATTTTTGTTTCTTATTTTTGGTTTGTTCCTCATAAAATGTGTGGTTTTCTGGCAAATCATTTAAGAATGAAATCACTTAATAATGATAGACATTGAGTTTCAGACTTCATACCCTTCAGAAAAATGCATGCTAAAGTAAGATCTGTTATTCTATCAACTGCCTAAGTTTATACAATAGCAATTTTTAGTATTGTTTGTTTGTTCCCCTGATATACTTGGCCTTGTCCAGATTTCCTGTGTTAAGAGGTTGAGAGGTATGTACAAATAAACCGCTTTATACAATTAGATATATCCAAACCTCTCAACTTGTCCCCATTTTGGCTCAAAATGTTGCTCTCCCCCTAATAATCCCTCCACAAAATGGCAGTTTTGGAAGAAATGTGGAGGGTTTACAATTAATAAATAATTGTAATGATCAGAGTTGCAGATTACTTTTATTTTAGAAATGCATGTAGATTCTCTTATTTTGTCAACTGCTCAACTTAACAGTACTAATATTAAAAAAGTGTCCTTTCTTTGACAGGTTTCCAGCTGTATTGTGTGTCTATTTTATATTTTTGCATTACGTTTGGTCCATTTTTCATAAAATTCTGTTTTTCTGGCAAATTAGTGGCAAATTATTAAAGACTGAAGTTAGAAAATAATGACATATATTTGAATTATAGATTTCATGCCCTTCAGAAAATTCATACTAATGCTGGACCTACTATTCTATTATCTAAGTTTATAAGAGCAATATTTAAAAAAATGTCCTTATTTTTGGGCCTTTGTCCCACTTCTATTTATGGCTTTTTCCAGATTTCTTGCTCTGAGATTGACAGATATGATAAATGTGTCAGGGCCATCACTGTCAGTCAGAGACATTTCAAATTGTGACATACTTGTACCCCACTCTCCCATGTAGTGACTCTGGATGTGTCCAAGCAAGGCACATGCAGTGTATGAGTTCAAAGTACCCCCGCATCCAAGGTAGACAAAAGTACTATAGTAGCTTTTCATCTGTCCTTGATTTTGCAGAATGTTCTGGTTTTCTGTCATATTTTTATACTGTTGATTTATGCTTCTTATTATTCAGAAAATGCACATTGTTGAAGTGCCTGTTGCTCTGTGTTTAAGTAGCAATGCTTTAATGACCATCAGGTAGGCTTGTCTGAGACTATAAGATGCAAGTAAGCTTTAATAAGCATACTGTTAAAGAATTATTAACATTGAAAACCTTTTTGTTGTTGCCATGCAGAGAATATTTACATAACTAGATAACGTATAAGCCTTAGGTATTGAAATGCATATGGCAGTATTTATAATAAAGGACAGGATTACAGTATTTTCAGAAGCTCATTACATTTGCTGGAGACTTGCAGTCATGTTTGCAGGCTTTACCCGTAAACTAAACAGATTGCCAATCTATCATGTGTGGTCCATAACCTGTGCAGTAATCCTTTAAGCAATTTATCTGTAGCTTGTTTGTTGTTTGCTGTTCATTTTTTTACTTTGATCATGTTTTCCCCATGAAACAAGTTGATAGTTGTCAGGCAGCAGGTCTTTTTTGGATAAGAAACATTTTTACAAGTAGGGGTAGTTGGTATCACAGAGATTGCTACTTTCAGCATGTTACTTGGTACTTTTATAAAGCTGAATATAAATTATAATTAGAACTGCAGTGCAAGGAGAAGTGGTTTGAGTTGAGTGCTACTTGTTTTTTATACTTGATTTCGAATGGCATTCCAGTAATGTATTTAAAAATAATTTATTTTTCATGTCTCACAACCTTTTTGTTTCCATCTAGATATTAAATATGCTGTCATGTAGCCAATGCAATGAAATATTTTCTTTCCCTCTCTACTTAATTTTGTCTTGATTGGACTCTCATAGTGATGGTTTGGCACCCAGGGCAGCGTATTTAATTAAAGTCCCAGTTTTTGTGGTTTTGAGAATAGCTCTGCCCCTTTCTAGTTGGCAACACCCCTTCCCATTGGCCCCACCCATTCAGCTGTCTCCTGCAACCCCCTTTGATTTGACGTCACCAGCCACCACTGGTGGCCTGTACAGTGTCATCAAATATATATGCAAGTCATCTAAGAGCTTAAATATATCTCACAAATATCAGCCACAAATATAGGTTTAAATATATTTAATAATAAAAGAAAAAGACAGTATTCAGTAACGCAACACAGTGACTTCAAAGTTCAAAATCACAGGAAATATTTTAAAACAACATTGCAGGACACACAAATAAATACAGAAAATATCTAAACTAATCTTTACTATATTTCTATGTATATCTAAGAGAGATACTATGCACTAAGTCTTACTTACAGACAACATGCAGGCAGATGATGGATGTTTCCAGGTCAAAGACAAAATACAAAATGCAAAATATTTCTCTGAGAGAGTTCTTAAATTAATAATAAACATTACTGCTGGGTTAGCTTGGATGACATCACTCTTTGTCACCTGCCTTCAGTTCATATCTCTCGGAAGTTTGTAGAACATGGATGCCGTAAAACAATAAAATGCTTTTACATTTGAAACCTAGTAATTATTTCTGTTTCAAGACAATACAAAAACGTCTGGCACTAGACATTGTGTCTGCTATTGAACTGAAACTGTCAGATAACACGATTGTAAAACACTTTAATTTCAAATTATTTTCTTGAAGTTTTACAAATTAACTTTGTATGTTCCAGCTTCTGCTATTAAAACATACATTTGCACAGGTATATAGTTTATATACATTTCTGTTCTTTCCCAGTAGGATACACTGTGGACACATCCTTAAAGCCCAGTACTGTACAAACCCTGTTCAACACACACACTTCTGCACCAGTAGTTTAACATACACATAACATATAGTTCTCTTACATTTGTAGGACAAGCATATGAATCATATTAATATTCACAAAGGACATAGAATTATTTACAAAATTCCAGATAGCTGGTCTGGCAGTGTCACAAGCTCATAGCCTTAATCGTCTATGCTGTCAATCTTCTCACTGTTGTCTGCCTCTTTATTTTCTTTTAAAACCATAACAAATCAGCAGTAATGTTTATAGAGCACTAGATATGTTGTACAACATATATCACAAGTAGTAAACCTTTGTGGGGCTTTCATGGCTCATACAGAGAGACACAGGACCCTCACAGCAATCTGTATGTTACATAGCACTACACAAACTAAAGATACAAACTAGTTGTCTCTAAACAGCAATATTATCAGTCTTACAAATTAAAAACCTTTATAATACCATACATGCAATATAATCATGCTGTCCTATTATTAGCACACTTTTACGTGCTAATATTCTTTTAGTATGCATTTTTTGACATAAAACTACTTCTAAATGGCATGTTATTACTTCCAGAAAGTGTTCTTGATTCCATTTAGTCTGACATTGTGCCAAATACAGAGGAAGCATTATGTAAAAATTGTCATTTTTTATGTCTGAACTTGTTTCTGTTTTGCTTTTATGTGAAATCTCTCATTTCTTTTTTGTATTTCTCTCACCATATGCTACATTAAATAGACAAAAGGGAATAAATGCAACAGAAGCACAGATTACAATCTGAAAACAGTAACAAGAATACACTAGAAAAGAGATCACAGGGACCATAAGATGCCCAGTCATATGTTAAAAGTTCTTGCCACCCTTTCTAGCATGTAATAGTACTCACCTCCCACACTGAGCAGGGCAGTACATGAGGATCCTGGGGTAAATGTTTATCTACTCATCCAGTCATCAAGACTAGCCTTAAAGGTAAAACAAAATGGCACTAAACAGTAATTTATTTGTTAGTGTTTAGTGTCATTTTGGTGCTGCTCTTTTGTTGAGTTAGTTTTTGTATAATCAGATAAGGTGTACTGTTTGTTGTGTTTTAACTTTAAAGGTAGTCAGAGTAGTACTTTATTTGACCTATAATGGTAACTTATTCCATAGGCTAGGAATACACTGAGTTGTTATATGTTGGTGTAGATTAGTACTGTATTTCACCTATAATGGTAACTTATTCCATAGGGTAGGAATACACCGAGTTGTTATATGTTGGTGTAGATTAGTACTGTATTTCACCTATAATGGTAACTTATTCCATAGGCTAGGAACACAATGAGTTATTACCTGTTGGTGAAGATTTAACTCCTTAATGCTGGTGGTTTTGTACAGTCACTGGTTTTGCAAAGAAATAGGTCAAACAGTACTGAGTATTTCATGGCTTGAAAATGAGAAACAGGTCACCTCACAGCAACCTGTAGACTACGGAGTATAAGGAAAGCCATGCTAATCTATTGGGTAGTTTAAGGATTTAAGACCTTAATTTTCATGGCTAGAAATCTTTGGGGCCTTCCAGATTAGAAATGTGCTTGGATTTGTACATACCAAAGGGGTAATGTATTCATTAATGGGTCTGATATGGGAAATGTACAATGGTAGATGATTTATTTGGTTCCTGAACATATTCCTAGAAATTAATTGGGACAGATAGAATGATTTCCTGACTGTGGTGGACAAATTGTGATCAAATGAGGGAAAGCTGCCCAAATAAGCATCTAGGTCTCCTATGACTATATCTGCATGAAAAGGAGTACCATTTATAACATATGAGGTGGGAACAACCTTTCTGACAAATGCTACTATATTGCACTTTTTTCATTTAGTTTCAGACCATTTGTGATACATATATGTGCATATTCCAGCCCTTGCTGGAGATGTTTTGTATTAGTGGATGAGAGGGTAACAGTTACTGATTACTTGTTCCAAGGTGATTACCAGGATAGTGGGTTCAACAATTTGGGAAAGAGGAGTACATTTATCACTAAACTGTCTGCTAATATATTAACTTAACTACATGCTTGGGATCAGAATGGATAACATTATGGATGAGTTCAGTGTGGTGGTGGACATTATACATTACTTTTCTGACATAACTGAAGAAATATATGTAGTTTTCTTTGGAATCTGTAGCAACCTTAAGTTCATACTTGACTTTACATTTTCTAATCATGTTTTTAAGTTCCTTGCTGGCGTGTTTTAGTCTAGTCTAGTCTTAAAATAATGGAATGGTGATTTCTTGGAGATCTCCATTATTTCTTTCTTTTGTTGAGCAGTTCATTAATATGGAAGTTCCACCGAAGAGGTGTATTGCTGAATTTTCCCCCCAACGTCTCTACTGACTAGTCACAACCATCAGTAAACTATGAAATACAAATTTATAAAACATATAGCATGATATATTTCATATCAAAGTAACAAGTATATACAAAAGTGCTAATTGCCTATACAAGGCATTCTTTCCTTCAGTTTAACATAAAATAAAAGTACCATTTATAAAAACAGTAAGTGGTTCAGGGAAAAAGAATCTTTCATTTTTCTTTTCTCCTAGGTGTTAAAAATAAATTGTAATACAATGATTTTATTGAAATTAATTGGTGGGTTTTTATATATTTAATTGTACTTTGAATCCATCCCATATCTTTTTTGATCAGTGAAAATACAGTGACTAAAACATGAAGTTTTTGCTTTGGTAGTCCATCTGGAGGAATGTGTAAGAGTATGAATTCCCACAATAGGTTGCATTTCTCATATCCCATTTTCTCTAGTTTGAATTTTTTGAGAACACCATATTTTATACGAACAGATACAAGTCCAGAATATATTGAGTAAGTCACCTCTTTGATATGCACAATAGGAACAGTTTGGAGAGGAAGTGGGGTAATATCTATTAATTATGCCTGAAGTTATGTATGCATTATTGACAATCATTAGTTGGGTATATAGAAGTTTTTTTTTTAATAGGAGTAATTTTGAAATTAATTGAATAGATTTCATTCTGTGAATATGCATAATTTTCAAATTATGATTGTTCAGTATTTAGAACAGAAAGTGGAATTTTTATATTTAAGAGAGATAGTTTATACATGTTAGATATTGTTTTTCCTGAAGTGAAAGTAGTCCATAGCAGTTTGCAGAAACTTATATTTTGGTCATTAATCTTTGGGTTATCTAGAGACATTGAAACCATTTTCTTATTTGTCTTAGTATTAGAATATAACTTTTAGGAAGGTTCAAGGTGTCTCTCAAGTCCCTGAATGACAGTTGTCTATGAATGTATATATCTAGGACTGTCTTATTCTTGAATAAAGGGTAATTTGAAAGATTAAGCATTAATTTATTTAATCTAAGATCAGGGTTAAAGTGAAATGGTTGGAATATCATGAATGAATATTCTAGGTCTAGTGACTTGATTATTTTTTGCAGAATCATTGCCAAGTTCAAGTATTTATGTATTCTAATATTTCTGAGAATCTCCCTGCTAAGAAAAGGTAAAGTTTAGGATTATACCGGCTTTCAATAACATGGTTATACCATGTTTTAACCCAGATAGGATTCCATGTATTTGGTTTAGGTTATATTCTGCTGTTTTAATAAGTCTCCCAGAATTAGTTATATCATAATAAAGCTTGAAGGCAGAGAAGCCAAATCTCCCTAGGTCTGTGGGATAAATCATTTTCTGGTAATTAATTCTAATGGATTTGGGGACCCACAGGAATTTAGATAATTTTGCATTAATATTTTTTTAAATTGCATTGAATTACTATATTAGATACATTACACTGAAAGACTATTCTAGGCAAGATATTCATTTTAATGATAGCCACCTTATACAGTAATGGAAGCCAATAATTCTCCATAGCTTCAAAAGCTTCCTCTGATAAAAACAAATGGAGTCATGAGTAAAATTTATACTAAGATATTTTAATGAGTTAATTATGTTTATTTCAGTGTCTGGAAAGTAGTTGATTATCTTTTATTTTGGATTTATGGGAAAATGGAAGAATTAGAGAGATTTAATTTATAGTTAGAAAATCCTAAAAAAAGTCTTGATAGAATTTCAAATGTTTGGCAAATTAGTGTTAGGTAAAGTAATTCGACACCGTAAAACTCCACTGCCAATCATGAGTGGACAGATGATCCGCTGTGACAACCCCTAACCGGGAAAAGCCGAAAGAAGAAGTGGTGTTAGGTAAAGTAAAAGAGCATTTTACAGAAAAACCTCCGTTAAAGGATACAGGAAGTATCCTATATAATTGTTCCAAGATTGAACAAATTCCCAGGCAACCACTGAGCTGGGAAACTTCACTCAAACATATTCAAGACCTCCAGCATCAGTTTATTTTAATTATTTTGCAAGCCAGTTCCATTAACTTTCAAAAAGAACCACATGACTAACTTTTCAATCCTTTCTGACTCAGTTCTTTAACAGGAAATTAAATTCAATCGTAGCCTTTCACTACTCACTCGGGAGAAAAATTAAGTACTTTAACAAAGGTTTTATTTGCTTCTTTTAGTGAACCAGTTGAATATTTAGATCTTTTGTGTTGAAATGTTAAGTTAGAGGGATATTTCATTTGAAACTTAATCTTTTACAAAATTAATATGCACAAAATGGTGACAGTTTCTGTTTCTTGTTTGATTTACAGACAGAGGTCTTTGGCAAAGGTAATTTTATTGCCATTCCAAGTTATTTTCTTTTTTTAGCTGCTATAATTATCTTATAAAGATCTTGGTAGTTCAGTTTTACATAAATTTGCCTTGGCTTGTCTGTTGATGTTCTTATTGCACGATGTGCTGTCTCAGTTTTCTTGTATAGTTTCTAGTAATTTTGGTTGTTCATATTTTTCAGGTACCCCTTGAATTAATATATTATTGTATAATCCAAAAAAGAAGTACAGGAGCAAACCAAGGCTGGCAACAAAAATCAGCATAAATCCAGCAGTCACTAAGGCTTATTCAAGCAGCAAAAATAAATGCTAGTTCAAACAATGACTGAATCCGTAGCAAAAACAGGTAAAATCCAAGCTGTTTTATTGGTAAGCGCTTTCACCCTGTAAGGGCTTTTTCAAACCATAAGAAACAAACACTGAATAAAATCAAGTCACATTTTATAAGGAAATAGGGATGACATCACTTCCTATTCCTGATTCAAACTTTTCAGTATGCAAAAATAATACGTCTATAAAAAATGTATACAGAAAACTATATATATAAACAATATATATATATATATATATAAACAATATATATATATAAATGCACATCTGTGTATAAAGACAAATATAAAACATTAACTCAACATTCTAAAATGTGTATGTTTATCTCACAGTAAGTCTCCTATTCTTAACAGGTTTCAACAGAATTTTGTCATTCAAACCTGGTCTCCGGTCTGCTCTAAGTCTGATAATCCATTCCAGTGTTTCAGTGTAATTGCATATATCCCCTCCCCTAACACTGGGTTCATTAATCTGTATAACTAAGAATACAAATGAATGTGTATTATCACTGCCTATAATGTGTTTAGAAAGTGCACTGCGAGGAGACAGTATGCGGATGTGATAAAGGTGTTCCGACAGTATGCGGATGTGATAAAGGTGTTCCCTTACCCTATCTCGTAGGCATCTGTCTGTCTTGCCTACGTACAATGCTTGACAGGCAGTGCACTTGGTTAAATAAATGACATGTGATGTATTGCAATTAGCACTGAGTTGAAACCTGAAACAATAGGAGGTAACTGGGTGAATAAACTGGGAACAATTACATGGAACAGTACTCACAATATTGTTCAAACACTCATTAGGCTGTGTAGATAGGTGAGGGTAACAAAGTAATCTATGTAGGTTAGACTTGTTCCTATATCTAAAATAAGGTTCCTTACCAACAATGTATTTGAGTTGTGAATCAACTAAAAGTAGATTCCAATTCTTGTTCAAATTGCAAGAATTGTTGGGAATCTGGCATAGGTCTTCTACAATTTGAAGTTGGTTTGCCATGGAGATGTCACTAAAAATAATCGTATTTGTTGGTGGGGTGGAACCACTAGCCCAAATAGAAAAAATGACTGGTTTGTGGTCAGATATAACCAGGGTGAGGAAGTGCAGGTGGGGGCTAAGTTTGTAGGACCAGATCAATAAAGTTAGAGCCACTGGTGGGTTGGTTTACAATTTGCTCCTGTGCATTGGTATTAATGAAGTCTAGGAAATGCTGATTGAAACAATTTTTTGAAGGTGTAAGTATGAAAATGCCTGAGTAATTAAAGCCCCATAGTAAAAAGATCTGCAGTTTGAGATTTAAAGCCTCAGTGGTGTTGAAATAATTTCTGTGATATTTGAATGGCGTTGATGGAGACCTTTAGCTACCAATTAAGTAGGAGTTGGAATTATTGCGGGTAATTTTGATCTCCATGAATACACATTTGTGTCATAGGTAATCAGTTATGACATGATGGTGTTTCTATCAAATATCCGAAGGCATGATAGATGCTAATCCCTGGTATAGAGTGCTGTTATTGCATTGAAACAATTTCTCTGTAACTATTCAAATGTGAATATGTTTGAGTTGCTGGAGGTCTTCAAGCTCTGGCATCTTTCTGTTTAGCCAAATTAGGTTAGGTCATTGATTCCAGCTACAAAAACTATGGCTTCACTCTGGGCACTTAACTAATACTCTCTCTAATGGAGCTATGAAAGTTTGTGTCTAATTTCTAATAGCTGCATCCCGAGACTTTTCAGAAAATCAAGTTATAGCCTCATAATTGAAATAAATGTCCACATCTCCTGATGAATAAATGTTGCTAAGGAGGTATAAATGGCAAACTGTGCAGTAAATGCACATATGTAGTGGCTGCATTTATTAGATTCCAAGTCTTAAATCACAATAAACCTAGTAAAGATTGATTTTTGTACTTCTTTATAACACCACTTGAGCTATATTGTCCGCAGCATTTTGTTTATCCAGCTGAAAACTTTCATGTGAAGCTTAGCGATTCTATCTGTGTTTTTTAATTTCTCCAATAATTTTGTGTTTCTAATACATCACAGGAATGGACCCCATTCCTAAGTTAAAGTATAATTAAAATTTATGAAATTAGTATTGTTTAAATATTTGATGTTAGTCAAAAGTGCTGTTCGCAGCACGTGCAATGTGCCCAGAATTGACTCCTCCTACAATTCACACAGAGTTACATGTATTGGTAATATAACTAAATAAGACTATAAATTATTTTTTATAAGACCCATTGCTCCTACTACTACTATTGGAATTGTCTGTGTATCCTTCTTCCATATTGCCCTTGTTCCTGCTTGCAAACCTTGGTATTTAATGACTGTGTTTCACTGTCAATAAGACACTATAATCACTGGATATAGCAAATTCATTGATCTAAACATTTAGTTTAAGACTTGCAGTCAAATAAATGCATAATAAAAAAATTGCACTTTGTCTGCTGTTACTGTATTTGTGTTTCTTCCTACTTTATTACTTTATTTTGCTTTTGCCTCTTCTTAAAATTACTCAGTTGTATTATCCTGCTGCATTTATTACTGCTTGGTAGTAGCCTGATTAAATTGTAACTTATTCTAAGCCTTTTGGTTTAAGCACTTGGGCTTCAGACCAGTTATTTTACATTAGGAAGGTTTGTGGTCTGCACTGTTGTGGCAGGACAGGTAGCTTACATCCTTCTAAGTTGGGAACTGCTGATTGAAGGCTCAGTATCTGCTATTCTAAAAGTGTATTAGTTCTGGTTTAAGCACTTGGGCTTCAGGCCAATTATGTTACATTGAGAAGGTTTGTGGTCTGCACTCCTGTGGGAGGAAAGGCTAGATTCTGCCCTTCTGAGCTGGGAATTTCTGGTTAAAGGCTTATTGTGCCTGCTTATTTGATCTGTTTCTTTTTGAAATTGGTGTGCCTTGTTTGCTGTAGCATAGACTAGATTCAGGCCTGCTGAATCTATCTTTGTTTGTATAACTTGAACACTAATCTAGGCCATCCTTTTTGGAGAAGGTTCCCCTGTACCCTAGTGGCAGGAGTGTGCAGTTAGAACTTGACTGATTGAAGACTGCTGGAACAGGGCTCAGTTTTTGAGCTTTTTTACTGGTTAATTGAGTAATTTGTTTAAATCAGTTTGCTCATTTTCTATTGTTATATTAAAAAATTGCACTTTATGCATCTGCTTTTACTGTATTTGTGTTTCTTCCTACTTTATTACTATATTTTGCATTTGCTGCCTGTTCTTAAAAGTACTTAATTGCATTTATTTCTGCTTGTTTGTAGCCTGATTAAATTGTAACTGTTATTCTAAGCCTTTAGTTTAAACACTTGGGCTTCAGACCAGTTGTTTTACATTAAAAAGGTTTATCTTGTAAACTCGCAAGGAACCACCACGAATCACCATGAATGAGCAAACAATTTATTAGGAGAGAGAACAAGCGCTTTCACGCACTATCCTAATGCGCTTCCTCAATTTCTCTGGCCACTACTTCCCCCCATTTCATATCATGTACATTTGAACTTATTCTTTCTTTTACTTTTTCTATCCATTCAGCATCTTTGTTATGTTTCACAGTATAGTTATAGATATTTCTCTAAAATGTCGCTATTTCTTTTCTTTTGATGGTGTTTCTATTCCTTTTGCCTTGTTTCCCAATTCTCTATAAAATGTTTTGGGCCATCAATAAATTGTTTATTTTGTACTTTCCCTTTATATTTAGCTACATATCGTCTAAGTTTTTCAGCCTGCACTGACGTCTTTATTATTTGTAGTAGTATGCAATAGATCTCGATCTGTTTTAATATGGCACGTAGCTTTTATCAAGTATATCTTTGAGTAATTTGGTTGATCTGTTCCCTCTTCTATACTGTTCAAACAGTGGCACTTCATGTCTTAACTGCTTTATAGTTTTCTCCATTTGATTCTTGCATGATGGCATTTGATTTCTCCAAATTCTTTCTCTTGCTGCCCTGTGTTTTTGTGGTAAGACTTCAACTGTTATTTATTTGGCTGCACAATAATATATCCTTTTTTCTTCTGTTATATCACATGGATTTCTATGAATAGTCTTGATTACTGTGTTAATTTGTTTTATCAAACTTCTAACATTTTGGGTCTTATTGCATTTTTCTAGTCTATTTCTTTCATTGATCTTAGTATGTCTGTGCATCTCCATTAAATCAAGCAGTTTTTCTCTTGGATCATTTCCTTCTAAACTAAGGGCACATTCTTTGTACTCCATTTCATGCTGACATTCTGCAGAAAGTTCCAGAAAATCTTCCTGTGACATAGTCCCTTCAACTTCACATTGTGCCATCTGTTGCTCTTTATTTGATGACTTACTGGCCTACCACTTTTACCACAACCTCAACTGCATCAGAGTTACCACTGTTTCCTATTCCTTCCTTTGCTGTGCAACTCCAACTGAACTTTTTTATTGGTTTCCACGTGAAGGCTCCAAGTGATCTTCATATGTCAACTAATTAGATGCTTCCCACTCCACTGGTTTCTCCTTAATTGGAGGATTCATTATTCTATCATGCTGTGATATTATCAGAGTTAGATTTTCTGCACTAAATCCTTCCCTTTGCAGGTACTCCACATCTTCGGTTTCTGTTTCTTTGATTTCTCCGTCACTAATCCTCTTCTCTGTCCTCATTTGTTTTATTTTTATATTGTAACATTTTCCATGTCTGGATGCCTTTGCTGTATTTCTCTTCAGATATCTTTGGTGCTGCTTTTTGTACTGATTAATTTCCTTCTCCTTTGCATAAATGTCTCACCATAATAAATCCTTTTTTCTTTCCCCATGTTCTATTTCTTCTTCAGATGTCTCCCACTCCTCATGATTCTCCTTTTTTGGGGGACTCATCGTCCCATTATGTTGTTAAACTATGTACACTAAATCCTTTACTTTGCAGGTATTTCATACCTTCACTTTCTATGTTTCAACTTCTTCTACTTTACTAATCTTCTGTTCTGACCCCTTTGAGATCTTATTTTTGTATATTGTGAAATTCTCCATATCTGGGTGCCTTTGTCTGTACTTATCTTCCAATATCTTTGGAATTGTGTTCTTTGTATTAATTTGGCTTTCTCCTTTGCATAAATATTGCACCATATCAGATCTTTATTTCTTTCCCATGTCCATATTTTTTTATACCTTTCAAAAATCTCTACATTCTGTTCTTTATATTTTCACACTTCCTCGGCCGCTTCTTTTTCCAAACAGCCCATGGTTTCTTCGTCTGTTGTATTAATGAAGACAAATTTGCTTTTGACAGTTTTTCTTGTGCAAGTGTTTTTCTTTTCTCTGATTTCTGTCAATCTTTTTGTATATCTTGTGTCTGGAAATTCAGGGCTTTTTGCATAATAGTAACAGTATGTAATTTCTTTCTTATCCTCAATAGTCCACTCTATCATCATTATGGCTCTTTTTTGGTCTGTCAGTTTTTGTGATTTTTGTGGACTACTACTTCCTTCTATAACAGGGGGGCATCTTCCTCCTCAGCGTTGCTTAACCTCATTGTCGGAATGTTTCTGTGTCTTGAGGATTCTATGCTGTCATTTTTTCCAATCCTAATAACACCGGGAAGTGTGCCTACCAGGATTAGGCACTTTTTATGCAGGGACTTGGGCATCCAGGAATCTTGTTTTATTTTTTAACCTACTTCTGTCCATGATATATAGTATATAAAATACAGTATATATCAGTATCATCTTGGTGAGATTATGTAAAAAACAGGGTCCATCTCATGAAAGTACTCACCATGACATGAGGATGAATTCAATTCCAAGACTGCTACTCTCCTTTGCTTGCTGATTTTATTATATGTCCCTTTGGACCCCCTGTGCTCTTGAGTTTATGAGATATTTAGGCAAATATGACAATTATGAAAGTATGAACAACATTTTATATCTTTAGCTGTACGAAGCAGAAGTTAAGTATCACAATGTAAGTTTAAGGGTGATATCTTTCAGTAGCTTGTATATAGCATGGTTTTAAAATTATTAATTTAAAAAACAAGTAATCTCCGTTGTATCCCCGAAGTCTCAAAACAACCCACTAAAGTGTAGTGGGTCTAAAAACAAAACAGTGTAAGAAACTTCTCTGTGTGGAAGATTGTCAGTCCATATATTTCTAGTTAATCACTGTATATTAATCAAATCAGACAATAGTAGTAGAAGTAGCAAACGTAAACTCGTCAAGTCAAAAAGTAATAATAGAAAATATATAATTCTACAGCATTACTAAGTATTCGAAAGTAATCCAAGCAAGGCAGGCAGTCTGTTTCCAGTTGAAAATCCTTTATTAAGTACACAGACAAGCGATCCAAGTAAAACAAAAATAGAGTAATAATTTCCTCACAAGCTTTCTAAATATATATATACTTTTTATCAGGCATGGGAGTGGTTTATTGTGCTGTAAAACAAAGTGTTATTGGTAAACATGTTAAATTCACATCCCTTCCCCCATCAGTGTGACATTCGAGCTGGTCCTGCCCTACCTAGTAGCTGCCATAATAATATATAGCCCTAATGTACTTTAATGGTACATCTTATTTAACCAAATTATTAAGTAGATTATTAAGTCTGTGATTTTATATACAAGGCAATATACTACATGGCTGGAAATATATAAACCTTAGTTCATTTTGCGATCAAAAATTATAAATAAATATATACATATACATTTTGCATGTAAAAATCAGTTTCTATTTTCATAACCTATTGTTAACAAAGATCGCTTTTGTCCTTCTAGACTTCTTCAGGTTGGTGTACAAGAACCCTAAAAACCTATATAATTGTATAATTAGTTAGTATTGTTATTACCATCATTTTGAATAAAGTTGAAAAATATATATATATATGTATGATGATGGAAACAAAATATACACTTAAATTTCAAATGATTTAAAATGGTATTTAAAACCAACTTGTAGAAAAAAATAAAATAAAATACAGTTAGTCATGTAAACAATGTGGCAATTTTCTAAGTTCCAGTGCACTTTTAATTGAACAGTAGTAGTTTAGTCCAGGCTTTCTAAAAGAGTTCAGCTTTAATTGCCACATAAGTTCATGTTTCTCCAGGATATTCGGGATGTCTCCTTCAAGATCACCCATGTCTATGCAATCCAGGATCTGGAACTTAAAACCTGTGTGTCTTTTATGAAAAGAAAGGTGTTTGGCTAGTGCATTATTTTTACATCCAGAGCGGATTTCTGACAGATGACATGAAATTCTTCGCTTGAGTTTATTTACAGTCTTGCCCACATAGAATGCATCACATTCATTGCACTGTGCCCTGTAAATTACTTTTTTAGTGTTACAGTCACCCCCTGCACTGGTTTTAATGATCTTCTTTAAATAAGGGCAATAAAAACTATCACCTTGCTGTATACAAAATGTACAATTAGTTTCACATCTTTTAGTGCTTTTCTCACATGGTCTAGGTTTAAATTCAACAAAACTTCTAATATTCCTGGCCTTCTTATAAACAAATGATGGGGCTTCACCTAAGATGTTAATCAGAAAAGGGTTTCCTGTGACAATGTCCCAGTTTTCTTCAGTAATATTTTTGATACTGTGATAATCCAAAGTGTATGTCAGGATGCAGCTATTTTTGCATTTGTTATTCTCTGTGGGATTACTTAACATTTTTCTACTGGGGAGGTTGAGTGAAGGTGCTTCAGTCCTTTTCAGTTCTATAATGGGTTCCAGGATGTTTTTTAACATCTGACTTTCATAGCCTCTCACTAGAAAATCATTCTCTAAGTTGTTCAGGTTTCTCAAAAAAGGTTCCATCTCTGTGGTAATTCGAGCTAATCTATAGCCTTGGGATTTCACATTATATTTGGTTTTTGTAGGATGTAGACTTTTACTGTGGAGTAATAAGTTAATCCTCGCTGGTTTTCTGAATAGATCAGTGGTGATTCTGTTATTGTTATTGTCCTTGGAAATCTGCATATCTAAGAAAGTGGTTGAAGTACAGCTATGGGAAGAAGTAAACTTCAGGAAGGGGGTTGTTTGATTGAGGTAAGTGATAAAATCTCCAAGCTGCAAGGTGTCACCTTCCCACACAATAAAGACATCATCAATAAAACGTAAATAACATATGATATGCTGCATGTAGTCTGGGTTGTTTAACACAAAGTCCTCCTTCCATTTGCCCAGGGCTATGTTAGCTATGCTGGGAGCCATGGCAGCCCCCATTGCTATACCAGTTTTTTGTTTGTAGTGTTTGCCATTGAAAGTAAAGAAATTGAAGTCCAGTACAAGACTAATGAGCTTGCTTAACTTTTGCAGTTGTGCCTGTGTACCCTGATTATGCCTAGCTCAAGCAATGCTTTTCTTTCTCCCTGTGTTAAGTTATAAAGTTTTTTCTTTGGAGGTTTTTTAAGCAGTTTCCTGATATCCATCTCACATTTCACTTCGAAAGCAGCTAGTGTTTGATGTAGTGGTGGACAATAGCTGCTAGGCCTTTTTATAGTTAGGTCCCAGGCTCAGGCAGAGGAAATAGCCACAATAACAGGTACAATAACAACAACAGGTACCACAATAACAGGTGCTCCACTTATCTGGAACCACTCTGTTAAAGCACTGACTGAAGAGGAAAAAAATGTGTTGTCCAAAGGACTTACTTTTGTACCAAGCTGCAGGAGTGAGGTTGCTCAGGTACTGATAGACCTTAAAATGTTTGTGAGGAAGCTCAACTTAAGGGTACAGTTTCATGGCAAAAGTAATGACACTGAAAATAAGCCTATTGATGAAACTATAAAAAGGCCTAGCAGTTATTGTCCACCACTACATCAAACACTACCTGCTTTTGAAGTGAAATGTGAGGTGGATATCAGGAAACTGCTTAAAAAACCTCCAAAGAAAAAACTTTATAACTTAACACAGAGAGAAAGAAAAGCATTGCTTGAGCTAGGCAATGATAAATCCAGGTGTGTAATGAAGGCAGACAAGGGAGGAGGTATACTTGTGACTGATACCACTAGCTACAACCAAAAGATAGAGAACATGCTGGAGGATAACAGATTTTATGACTTATTTGCCATGGATGACATAAAAAGAGCATATGATTTATGGAACACTAATCTCACCACATTATGGGAAGAAAAACTTATCACTGAAAATCTTTATAATTATTTATGGAGCCCATGCCCACGTTTACCTTACTTTTTTGGAATACCAAAGCCACACAAGAACAGAGAAGACCCACCTTATAGACCGGTGGTAGCAAGTGGAGGCTCCCTTACTGAAGCCACAGCCATTTACCTTGATTACTTGCTGAAACCTCTAGCAGAAAAGAATAGGTCATACATAAGAGATTCAATGGATTTTTTGAAGAAAATAAAAAACATTACAGTGGAAGCTGACAGTATTTTGGTAACTATTGATGTAGAATCCTTGTACACAGTGCTCCCTCACAATTACTGTATAACAGCAGCTATGGAGTCTTTTAAGAAACATAATCAGGGTACACAGGCACAACTGCAAAAGTTAAGCAAGCTCATTAGTCTTGTACTGGACTTCAATTTCTTTACTTTCAATGGCAAACACTACAAACAAAAAACTGGTATAGCAATGGGGGCTGCCATGGCTCCCAGCATAGCAAACATAGCCCTGGGCAAATGGGAAGAGGACTTTGTGTTAAACAACCCAGACTACATGCAGCATATCACATGTTATTTACGTTTTATTGACTATGTCTTTATTGTGTGGGAAGGTGACACCTTGCAGCTTGGAGATTTTATCACTTACCTCAATCAAACAACCCCCTTCCATTAGTTTACCTCTTCCCATAGCTGTACTTCAACCACTTTCTTAGATATGCAGATTTCCAAGGACAAGAACAATAACAGAATCACCACTGATCTATTCAGAAAACCAGCGAGGGTTAACTTATTACTCCACAGTAAAAGTCTACATCCTACAAAAACCAAATATAATGTAGTGAAATCCCAAGGCTATAGATTAGCTCGAATTACCACAGAGATGGAACCTTTTTTGAGAAACCTGAACAACTTAGAGAATGATTTTCTAGTGAGAGGCTATGAAAGTCAGATGTTAAAAAACATCCTGGAACCCATTATAGAACTGAAAAGGACCGAAGAACCTAAAAATAGCTGCATCCTGACACACACTTTGGATTATCACAGTATCAAAAATATTATTGAAGAAAACTGGGACATTGTCACAGGAAACCCTTTTCTGATTAACATCTTAGGTGAAGCCTCATAATTTGTTCATAGGAAGGCCAGGAATATTAGAAGTTTTGTTGAATTTAAACCTAGACCATGTGAGAAAAGCACTAAAAGATGTGAAACTAATTGTACATTTTGTATATTTATACAGCAAGGTGATAGTTTTTATTGCCCTTATTTAAAGAAGATCATTAAAACCAGTGCAGGGGGCAACTGTAACACTAAAAAAGTAATTTACAGGGCACAGTGCAATGAATGTGATGCATTCTATGTGGGCAAGACTGTAAATAAACTCAAGCAAAGGATTTCATGTCATCTTTCAGAAATCCGCTCTGGATGTAAAAATAATGCACTAGCCAAACACCTTTCTCTTCATAAAAGACACACAGGTTTTAAGTTCCAGATCCTGGATCGCATAGACATGAGTGATCTTGAAGGAGACATCCCGAATATTCTGGAGAAACATGAACTTATGTGGCAATTAAAGCTAAACTCTTTTAGAAAGCCTGGACTAAACTATTACTGTTCAATTAAAAGTGCACTGGAACTTAGAAAATTGCCACATTGTTTACATGACTAATTGTATTTTATTTTATTTTTTTCTACAAATTGGTTTTAAATACCATTTTACATCATTTGAAATTTAAGTGTATATTTTGTTTCCATCATCATACACACACACATATATATATATATATATATATATATATATTTTTTTTTTTTTCTTCAACTTTATTCAAAATGATGGTAATAACAATACTAATTATACAATTATATAGGTTTTTAGGGTTCTTGTACACAGACCTGAAGAAGTCTAGAAGGACAAAAGCGATCTTTGTTAACAATAGGTTATGAAAATAGAAACTGATTTTTACATGCAAAATGTATATGCATATATTTATATATAATTTTTGATCGCAAAATTAACTAAGGTTTATATATTTCCAGCCATGTAGTATATTGCCTTGTATATAAAATCACAGACTTAATAATCTACTTAATAATTTGGTTAAATAAGATGTACCATTAAAGTATATTAGGGCTATATATTATTATGGCAGCTACTAGGTAGGGCAGGACCAGCTCGAATGTCACACTGATGGGGGAAGGGATGTGAATTTAACATGTGTACCAATAACACTTTGTTTTACAGCACAATAAACCACTCCCATGCCTGATAAAAAGTATATATATATTTAGAAAGCTTGTGAGGAAATTATTACTCTATTTTTGTTTTACTTGGATCACTTGTCTGCGTACTTAATAAAGGATTTTCAACTGGAAACAGACTGCCTGCCTTGCTTGGATTACTTTCGAATACTTAGTAATGCTGTAGAATTATATATTTTCTATTATTACTTTTTGACTTGACGAGTTTACGTTCGCTACTTCTACTACTATTGTCTGATCTGATTATATACAGTGATTAAGTAGAAATATATGGACTGACAATCTTCCACACAGAGAAGTTATTAATTTAAATATTGTGGACATTATTACATGAGGATGAGCTGCTTATTGGAGAGCCAAGTCTCAACTGAGTTAAAGGATGACTGGACAGCAGTTCAGAGGGAGATGACTGCGGATATCTTCTATCTCCAGGGGAGATCTCTGAGGGAGCACTGGCGCAAAACCAAAACCCCCGCAGCTAGACAGAAATTCCTAGAACTACGCAATAGAGTCAAAAAGCTAATAAAATGGGACAAATTCCAATACTACCAGTCTGCCCTAGACTCCTCACAACACAGCCCCAAACAATTCTGGTCCTCCATAAACTCCATCCTCCACCCAGGTAAAGTCAGTACCCCTCCTCCTAACATCCCTCACTCCTCAGAAAATGTTGCTACCTCATTCAACACACACTTCACCCAAACCATACTATCACTAGCTAAACAACACAACCCCCCCCTCTCCAACCCACACCTTCAACTAGTAATCTCCCCACTGTCTTCTCTTTTTCTCCTGTACCTACCTCCAACATAAAAAAACTCTTAACTAAACTTAAACCCACCAAATTAGCAGCAGACAACCTCCCAAGTGAATACCTACAAATCACAGCTGATGCTCTGGCCTACTCAGTATCCATCTTGATTAACTGATCTCTGTCAGAAAGTTACGTTCCCACACTGTGGAAAGTATCACATATAATTCCCCTCCACAAAGGCGGACCCTCTGCAGAACTAACCAATTACCGCCCCATAGCTATTCTTTCTCCACTCTCCAAAATACTAGAGAGATGCATACACTCTCAGGTCTCAGACTACCTACTTACTAACAACCTCCTTTCCAGTACTCAGCATGGTTTCCGACCAAACCATAGCACCACCAATGCCTTACTCTCCTTTACTAACACTATCCTTCAGCATAAAAACAATGGCTATCTCTCCTCTGCTACTTTCCTAGACCTATCTAAAGCATTTGACATGGTCCCACACAAACAACTTATCTCTGTCCTCAATAACCTATCCTTCTCACAATCAGTCACCAACTGGTTTCAGAGTTACCTGTCTGACCGCCAACAATCCATTGTATGGCAGAATGACACATCTCCCCAACTACCTGTCTCCATAGGGGTTCCCCAAGGATCCATCCTTGGATCCCTACTCTTCTCTGTTTATACCAATAATCTAGCCTCTGCCACCAAACATGGCACACTCATACAATACGCAGATGATTTGACCATCATCTGCTCAGCCCATTCCCTACCCAAACTGCAAAAAGTCACACAGGAAGCCTTTTCCTCTGTTGAAACATGGTTATCCGATGCCCAATTAATACTCAACCCAAACAAAACTAAACTACTCCTCTTCCAACCCACCAAACATACTCAAAACAACTCTCACTTTAACGTCACAGCAAAAGACACCACTATATACCCAACTGAACACACCAAATTGCTAGGAGTAGAAATAGACAATAAACTAAAATTTGACATTCACATATCCACGACCATAAAAAAAGTCCACAAAAAACTAGGAGCGTTATACAGAAATAAGCAATTTCTCAGCAAAGCAGCAATGATTTCAATAGCAAATTCCCACCTTATCCCCACCCTACTTTACGCCTCTCCAATATATATCAACCTAAGGCAATGTGATCTAAACAAGCTAGAGACCTGCTACAACAAAATCGCCAAATTCGCCATGGGGGCATCCTACCGTAGTCACCACTGTCTCTCACTTGCTGAACTGGGCTGGCTTGAACTCCCTCACCTCCTTCAGTGGTATCAACTCTCACTCGCCCACAAACTAGTAAACCATCCACTAAATGTCCCATCCCTCCAGAACCTACTCCAACCCTATCGCACCACCAGACCACTAAGATCCAGCAACAAAAATCACTTGCAGATCACTAAAGCCAATAACTCTGCTGGTGAAGCACTATTCTCTTGCACCATAGCCAAATTATGGAACTCCCTCCCACCCACAATTACCACCATACCATCATGCACCCACTTCAAAACTTTACTAAAAGCACACCTAAAAACATGCTGGCTATGCCCTTGCAACTCCCACTCTAATATCATCCACTCCATCCACCCACTACCTTTCTTTCCATTGCACTAACTACCCTGATTATAACAAGCTCAGGTGCTCATAAGCCAGTACTTATTATACAGCAGGAACTTCTTCTTGTAACATTTGTTAGTCTGTTATGTACTTCACAGATAAAGATTCTAGTTGTCTACTGATGTACTATGTTCTTCATTTGTAAATATGTTGTAAGTAATTTCTATGTAAATTGTTAATCACTATGTAATCCAATGTAACTACTGTCTGTTTATTTTACTGTGGAGCTTTTCTCCCTGGGCCTCCGCTGAAAATGGACCCACGTCCAGTCGGACACTCCCGGTCAACAAATTTTAATAAATAAATAAATAATAAAAATAAATAAATAAGTCTCCAGTCCTGTCCACCATAACCATCTTATTTCAGCTAAGAGATCTTCAGCCTCTCTATTACACAGTAATCCTTCACCTTTTTCATAATATCCATATTGTTACAAATTTCTATCTCAATTTCACATTGCCTTTCTTTCTCATACTTTCCATATAACATCATATCCATGGTTATATTTCCGAATTCTTCCCGTTTATAAGCATTTTGATTTTTCTCTAAAACTATTCATTCTTTCTATACTCCAAAAGACAATCCCAGAGATTCATTAGCAAGTGTGTACACTGTAGCATACACATTCATTTGTCTTGGCTTGACGAGTAGCAGTTTTTGTCAAATAAGCAAGCCGCTGAGAAACCCTAAACATTGACCAGTATCTGTTCATGGCCAGATAATCTGCTAACAACCACACTGAGGTGCAGACAGGCTTGAGCACACAGTAGAAATAAAAGGTTGTAAATAAGCTTAACTTCTGTTAGTGAACAAACGAGGACAGCAAAGTACAAGGCAATCGCAACTTGAATGACATAATATAAAGAGGCAGGGTCAGCTTAAGGAGGAACGTGTGTGAGTGTGTCTGTATAAACACCAGTGTTAATAATTACTGATAACTATAGAAGTAATCCTGTCTACTCAGGGAAACAGCGACAGTGTAACAAAGGGAGTAAATGCAATATATATAAAATGAAGTCAAAGTGGAGGGTCTATATTAGAAGATCAAAAGTCCAAAAGAGCGAACGCTGTTTAATCGAATGCTAATACCTGAAACCACACAATATCGAACATACGGAACAGCAATTTTTTTCCCAAGGAAAAATCTCTGCTCCACAAAAAAAAACAAAAATCCGGAGACAAAATAACGTAGGGGCTTCGCCCCCCACACACCCCCGCTCCCCTACTTAAATATACCAACTCCAAGATCACACCACAGTGGAGGAAATGGCAAACTCCCGATAACGGCCCAGCGATTTTTTTTCCCTGGGAAAAAAATCGCTGTTCTGTACATTTGATATTGTGTGGTTTTGGGTATTAGCTTTCGATTAAAGAGTGTTTGCATTTTTGGAGTTTCGATCTTCTGATGTAGACCCAAAGTAGAGTGGTGAGGTAACAGTTGGCAAAAAAGCAGCTACATTAGGGGATATTGCATATACTGCAGGTAGTGCACATCGTAGGGGATATTGCATATACTGCAGGTAGTGCACATCGTAGGGGATATTGCATATACTGCAGGTAGTGCACATCGTAGGGGATATTGCATATACTGCAGGTAGTGCACATCGTAGGGGATATTGAATATACTGCAGGTAGTGCACATTGTAGGGGATATTGCATATACTGCAGGTAGTGCACATCGTAGGGGATATTGCATATACTGCAGGTAGTGCACATCGTAGGGGATATTGCATATACTGCAGGTAGTGCACATCGTGGGGATATTGCATATACTGCAGGTAGTGCACATCGTGGGGATATTGCATATACTGCAGGTAGTGCACATCGTAGGGGATATTGCATATACTGCAGGTAGTGCACATCGTAGGGGATATTGCATATACTGCAGGTAGTGCACATCGTAGGGGATATTGCATATACTGCAGGTAGTGCACATCATAGGGGATATTGCATATACTGCAGGTAGTGCACATCATAGGGGATATTGCATATACTGCAGGTAGTGCACATCGTAGGGGATATTGAATATACTGCAGGTAGTGCACATCGTAGGGGATATTGCATATACTGCAGGTAGTGCACATCGTAGGGGATATTGCATATACTGCAGGTAGTGCACATAGTAGGGGATATTGCATATACTGCAGGTAGTGCACATCGTAGGGGATATTGCATATACTGCAGGTAGTGCACATCGTGGGGATATTGCATATACTGCAGGTAGTGCACATCGTGGGGATATTGCATATACTGCAGGTAGTGCACATCGTAGGGATATTGCATATACTGCAGGTAGTGCACATCGTAGGGGATATTGCATATACTACAGGTAGTGCACATCGTAGGGGATATTGCATATACTGCAGGTAGTGCACATCGTAGGGGATATTGCATATACTGCAGGTAGTGCACATCGTGGGAATATTGCATATACTGCAGGTAGTGCACATCGTAGGGGATATTGCATATACTGCAGGTAGTGCACATCGTAGGGGATATTGCATATACTGCAGGTAGTGCACATCGTAGGGGATATTGCATATACTGCAGGTAGTGCACATCGTAGGGGATATTGAATATACTGCAGGTAGTGCACATCGTAGGGGATATTGCATATACTGCAGGTAGTGCACATAGAAGGGGATATTGAATATACTGCAGGTAGTGCACATCGTAGGGGATATTGCATATACTGCAGGTAGTGCACATCATAGGGGATATACCATATACTGCAGGTAGTGCACATCATAGGGGATATACCATATACTGCAGGTAGTGCACATAGTAGGGGATATTGCATATACTGCAGGTAGTGCACATCATAGGGGATATTGCATATACTGCAGGTAGTGCACATAGTAGGGGATATTGCATATACTACAGGTAGTGCACATCGTAGGGGATATTGCATATACTGCAGGTAGTGCACATCGTAGGGGATATTGCATATACTGCAGGTAGTGCACATCGTAGGGGATATTGCATATACTACAGGTAGTGCACATCGTAGGGGATATTGCATATACTGCAGGTAGTGCACATCATAGGGGATATTGCATATACTGCAGGTAGTGCACATAGTAGGGGATATTGCATATACTGCAGGTAGTGCACATCGTAGGGGATATTGAATATACTGCAGGTAGTGCACATTGTAGGGGATATTGCATATACTGCAGGTAGTGCACATCGTAGGGGATATTGCATATACTGCAGGTAGTGCACATCGTAGGGGATATTGCATATACTGCAGGTAGTGCACATCGTAGGGGATATTGCATATACTACAGGTAGTGCACATCGTAGGGGATATTGCATATACTGCAGGTAGTGCACATCGTAGGGGATATTGCATATACTGCAGGTAGTGCACATCGTAGGGGATATTGCATATACTGCAGGTAGTGCACATCAGGTATGTATTGAGAAATCAATATTTTGTACAAAAGCTTATACTGTTGCTCCTACCACCCACCTTTCATTTAAAAAGATGTACTCGACTTTCAAACTGCTGCCCTATGTACTTGAAATAGAGACTTTGATTTTAAGTTGTTGCTGTTTGGAACCATAAAAAGGCTATTTTAGAGGTACATTTATCTTAGAAAAACATGTTTTGCATAGGAATGTACATTATACAACAATTCAGACAATTATAATAAATTATGTACTACCTGCGCTACACAAATTCTGAGAGATGCTCCAAAAATGTGCTTTCTGGAGTATGCCTATCTATACCTGTGGTGCAGGTGTATGGAACTACACTGTCATTGTCACGTATACTGTGAGAGTAGTCATAGGATATAATTTACATACAATGGATGGATGTCTGAACATCCATATAGGTTAATGAATTTTAACCATTTCATTGGTTATATGTATGAAAGAAACAGTCAGGAAGTTGTAATAGCAATATACACAAGTAAAACTGGGGACATACAGAAAAGAAACATGTACATCTGGGAAATTATTCTAACAGGCAGTATTAATTCTGGAAAGAATAATTTCTAGCAGCAAGCTGTGTGATGTGCATGGTAAAAAGTTTGACTGTTCATGCATGCTATGTATTTTCCTAAATAGGTTCATAGGTGTTTACTAGGATAATGAACACAAGGGCCTTTTTAAGCCTAGCCATGATTCCGAAATCTCTGAAAAGTTCTGGTACCCTTGATAGGTGTAAGCAGGAGGTTGGGAGATGAAGCATTTACAATCAGGGGTCTGGGAGATGAAGCATTTACAGGTTGCCTCTGCCCATTAGAGACATAGGTGTCAAGCCAGGGATGAACTTCCTGTTCCCCATCCAATTGTCCAAGTTACATTTGAATTGGGTTAAGGAGGAACTCTGTTTCACATGGATGTGAAGCCTGTTCCAGAGATGGGGCAGTTTCTGGGATACATACCTGTCATTCCAGCAGGTCCTATTTATATCACAAGCAAAGCTTAAGTCAATATGTGATGTGGATATCCCACCACTGCCAACCAATAAGTGACGACCCACTACTGCCAACCAATGTGTGACGTGTATAACCCACCTTTAGGCCAGTAATGAAGAAGTCTCAATCCTCATGACTGGCACCTGTGGGGGGCATTCACTGGGAGGATAACAGGTACACACAGTGTTTCCAGATGCAGCTCTCTGCATAAAGTGCAATTTCCCTTAAGAGCACACAGAGGCGACAGTCAGGCCGGGGCTGTTTCCTCACTCTTTCTCCTGATCCCCAATATGACTCCCCACTGGCACAGCTGTAGAGTTGAGAGCTCAGCTGAGTGACCAAGCCAAAACCTCCAGCACTCTCTTTGTCTAACCAGTGCTTTGTGTCCCTGCCCAAGTATCTGATACACACACTCCTTGAGGTTTGATTTACACATATACACCCCCCCCCCGAGAAAGGCTGGCAAAGGTTTACTAGCTGTCCCCCCTTCTACCCAGACTATAAGGTAGTTTCCACTGCCACCAGTCACTCCTTGACAGCTACTTTAAGGCCCTTAACAAAGGGTGACCAACCTTACTGTGTAATATTAATATTAACACAAATGGTAGTTTGGCCAAGAGCAAGGCTATTAGGAGTAGCCTACACAGTGTCACCAAATAAATATGCAAGCACTCTCAAAATTAAATATCCCTACACAGATCAGGCACAATGAAAGGTTTAAATATATTTAATAATAAATAATAAAAGAGCAAGGAAATACCAAGTATATATTTAAAGTGACATCAGAGTTCAAAACACAGGAAATATTTAAAATAACATTGCAGGACAGGCTAAGATAAATAGAGAAAAATAATATCTAAATTAAGATTCACTATATTCCTGACTGTGTCTAAGAGAATTACTATGTCCTAAAAGCTTATTAATACAGTAAAGCAGACAATGTGGTGAATGGTTCTTCTTGTTGTCAGGCCCAAGACAGAACACAGAATGCTCTGTCTTTCTCTAAGAGACTTCTCAAAATAATATCTAAAATGTTATTGCTGGGATAGGTTGCAGAATGACATCATTTCTGGTCATCTGACTTCTAGTTCCAAGGTAAAAAAAAAACATTGTGGAAGCTGGCAGAAGTTAGCACCTACCTGTAAAAATACACATACAAGGACTTTTGTCAGATCTTTGGCAGGTGCTGGAAGTCATAAAACAATTGCATTCCTTCATGCTTTCAGGTAGTAATTAGTTCACCCCAGAGACAATAGAGAAAGCTTTCTAATACAGACGTTGTGTCTCTGGCTGCCTTGAAAGTGAGATAGCATCTTTATGGCCTAGCCTATAAAGTGATTTAATTTCAGATATTTTTCTAAAGTTTGCTGGAGTGAGGTTAACCCTCCAGTTTCCTCTGTTAAAACAGATACATTGAAACAGTTACAGCGGTGCATGTACATTTCTGTTGTCTGCAGTAGGCACACTGTGGTTACATTTCAAATACAGCCCTTTTCAACACACGTCTGTACAAAGCAGTTTGACATACACGACATACAGTTCTGATACATTTCTAACTCAAGTATCTTATATGATATACAGTTCTAATACATTTGTAACACCAGCATCTTGATTAAGTTAATTTAATATTTACATATAATTATTTACAAAATTCCAGCTAGCTGTGCTGGCAGTACCTCCTTCCATCACAACCTAGATGCCATACCTTTGTTTATAAGTTGCGCAACACAGAATGATTTCCTAATTACTGTAGACACACAATGGTGAAAGGCTAGGTTATTGCCTGTGTGTGTCCCTAAGTCCCTGTCTACTGAGTCAACTCCAAAGGGATGAGTTGTTAATATGATTGTTGCCAGGGTGGATGACTTTCCAAAGGATGCTATTATGCATTTCTTGTCATTTAGTTTTAGTGCAGGACGCTGACGCCAGTTGTTGGCCTGTATCAGGCCTTCCTGGGGAACATTTGTGTCTGTATGATCCAGACTTACAGTTGTCTAATTATAACAGTTGTGAGGTGTACATTGCTGCAAAATAAGGGACATGATCATGTGACATATACTAACATGCACATAAAATTAAGGAAAAGCTCACGTGTAGTTACTCCTTTGACAACTGGGTTGTATGTGTAGGAATGTCAGTATATCCCCATGCATATGATGCATGTATGTGTGACAGAAAGGCCACATATGGACAGACTTGGTTCAAAACAACTTTCAAACCAGAAGTATAATGACATCAGCTTCAGGGGAAATGTTTCACAAATCATTTTAAAATGATTTGATTAAAATGCATTTGTGTGAGTGAAATCATATTAGGTATGTCCTTCCTGCTGGAAAAGCCACACCATACACATTAAAATACAAAAGTCTAGCATCATCACATTTTTCCATGAACTGGGCTTTGTTGAACACATTAGTAATACTTGTATGGCAGTACCTTTACATAGCTCACAACCAGGTGAAACATTAATGTGCATTATTAAGTGAACTGTTTAAAATTTATATTTCGGATACAGCAACTGTACACTGGCCCATTAAAAATGTTGTTACCTACCTCACATAGGTTAATAACTCCATTGTGTAGACACTGACAAAGTCAACATTCCAGAGGCTAATTCTATTAAGTTTTGGTAAAGAAGATCAGATGACAAGAACTATCTGATAACAATTACTTAATCTGCACTTTGCTAAACAGTGCATATCTACTACATCATTATAATGAGCATATGCATAACGAAATACTGCAAACAATGCATTAATGTCACCCACCCACCACAAACACACAAAAACGTATCAGGACACAGGTCCACTCACACTTTGTGACAACCTAGCAGCATGGCGCACATCAAGAACCAATACGTAGGTGGCTAGGATGCTGAACTGATAGCTGCACTTCATTTCAGCTCTCTTACCTCAATACAATTCCTGACAGGAATTTTACAAAATAATATTTAATTTGAAGAAATTTTTATTACTAACTTATTTCTAATAACTCTGAGCATCTATAAGAAAAATGTTATTGTCAGAACTTGAATAATTCCTGTCAAATTAATTACTGGAAAATTAGCACCAATATCAGCTTTGCAGCATGAGTCATCTAAGGAATACAGCACAAGACTCTTCTCTCAAAAAAGACCTGCAGTCTCTCATTACAAATATACAGGAACTAACAATAAAAATCGACAAGATGGACAATAAAATAGACACTTTTAAGAAAAGTGCTCACAACAACTGGAACAGCTTCAAGAAATGTTTACACAGCAGAAAGGACAGATATCACTTATTGAACAGTCATTAAGTGACATTGACACTAGAGACCAAATAGAAGAACAACAAACTGAATTCTTACTTCAACAGAATACATATTTACTAGAAAAGCTTGATGATATGGAAAATCGAACAAGAAGGAATAATATTAGAATATATGGTCTACCAGAAAAATCTGAAGGGGACAATATGATAAACTTTCTTACCACCTGGATACCAGATGTAACAAAAATACCTGAAGCTCTTTCATATGGTATAGAACGGGTGCATAGATCACTAGCAGCTTCTGGAAATGTTCTTCTCCGGGTAAGAACAAGCCGAGATCTATAATTGTGAGACATTTTTCTACACAAGATAAAGATCTTATATTAAGAAATGCTTGGGCAAATTCTCCCATCAAATACAATGATTCATTGATAAGATTTGACAATGATTATTCTACAAAGGTGGTTTCAAAAAGAAAAGAATTTCTACCAATAAAAAAAACCTTGAAGAAAAAGCAACTGAAAGTCCATCTTTTATTCCCAGCAAGACTGAAAGTTTTTCTACCAAATGGAATAAAAATCTTTGAAACAGTAGATTCAGCAATAAAATACCTTACCAACAACAACATCCTAACACATGAAGAATCTATGGACTGGACAATAAGTACACCGAAGAGAAATGCTGAAGTAAATAATTGGAAAACTGTTGAGCAAAAGAAAAAAAAAAACTAAAGGACAAATAATCTTAAATATGTTATATTATGTAAAAAATCTAAATAATAATACTAACAACAAAAGAAAAGTTCTTACTGTCTTCAAGTTACACCGAAACAGGTACTGTTTTCAGTAATACTTTAAATGTCAAAATTAGCATACATTTAAATACATTTATCTCAAATCACATCAATATACTAAGCATAATTTAAACATTACTCTATTTTTCATTATTATCCATCTATTATTTTCATATTCTTAATCAGAGTAATCAATGCATAATAATGTTCCCAAATAGTTTATTTATTTATTAATTTTCTCTCTTTGTGTTTTGTTTTTATTTGTTCTCTTCTTTTTATAAAATCTTCATTAACTTATAATATTTTAATCAGTATATGGTTATATTGCTTAATAGGTATAGTAATGGCTGCTATATAACTTATTATCAGTTACATCCCTGACAGCATTACCTTTTATAAGTTAAAAGTGTCCCTGTTTGGATAAACGCCAATGCTGGGCAAAAATGTGTTGCTTTTGAAATGAAGTATTTCAGTTAGGATGTATCATAAGACTACTTTAAATAATCTTAAAAGATGTTCTGCCTTTGACCCATATGCACATACTGATATAGTCCAGTGAAAAAAATATGTTTTAAGTGATATTTTGAGGCTATAAGTCAGGTGTGTTGTGGCTCCAGACATCCGGAGTTGAAATATGCTTGTGACTAGCTTATATATCCTGTTGTCTTTTCTTTTGTAGAGAAATAAGGCATAGCATGTTTAAAGTGCAAAGTTTGATAGTTGTGAACACTACTCCGCAAACTAGAGTGCTCGCGTGCACACTACATGAGTTTGTCACCAAGTAAGAGAAGGGAAAAGAAAAAAGAAAAAACACATACCTTTTCCCGCTTGGTTCTCGAGACAATTTAACAGCCACAAACATCACTAGAAACTTGAGTTACTTCTTGCTTGTCGCATTTACTTGTGTACGCCACCCCCTGGCTCTTTCTAATTGACGTCTAGTCAGAAAATAAGCTAGGTTCACATTTAAAGATACAGAAACCTAAATTCCTTCTAAGGAAACATAAATAATATAAAAGGTTCATATAAATATACACAGATATATATTTTTGAAGCACTTTCAGTTTATGGCTACTGATGTCTTCTAGCACCTTGATAGATAAGGACATATATCTGCTTGTCTTTCTATCAGTTTAGATTTCCAGACATTTTAGCTATCCCTTACTATGTTTTATACAGCAGAGTTTAAAGAGCAGAAATTAATCATCAGCAAATAAAATCACTGCTGTTTTACAAATTATCTAAATACACTAGTAAATGTCAAGCAACGGACAGGTTTATTTAAGGAAAATTGCCATTTGCCACACTGGTGCTCCTACAAAATACTACTAATGTCCTGCTACCAAAATATGCCCTCAAGTGGACAAATGGGATGCAACAAGAAGGTTAAATGTACATTTAGCAAATCAAACATTTAAATAACAGTATAATATACTAGATAGAGAAAGTAGAAGCAATAATTATATAAACAACTATAATAAGTAACATAACAACAGTGGATTTAACCCAATGTGTCAATTATACAATATTTATATCCCATATAGCTTTGAACTTTGTCGAAGCATCTGTGTTCTACACACATATTGTATTAAATCTAATTTGAGTAGAAGAGGGAGAGGCTTAGCCCACACCCTAATTTATTACTAAGTTACCATGCATTATGAACATACATTGTGGCAGGTACTCAACGAGCTATCCATCCTTAGATGGGTTATGCTGTTCCCATTTACTTATCTGAATAATGACTGCGGCTGTACTCTTCTTATTACATTACCTGGCTGTGGCTTCACCCTTCTTATAATATTACCTGGCTTTTTACATTATCAAGAATGACACAATACTAGTGTATGTGGGTATATCATGTTACTGTTAGTATAAACAAAAATGCTTGACAATGCAACTATAATTCTTAAACCTTTCTGCAGACAAATGTATTGTCTAGCAGTTGAAAGCCTGATTGTTCCTAATCAGCAGACCTGTATTTTCATGTTCCAGTATGACTACATGAAAAGATGCCAATATTAGTCTGCAAGTTTAGTAAGCAGTAAATTCATTGGGGATTAATTTGAGGAGACACTTACATTATAGCTAAAGCACTTGACATTTGATAAATGTATCCTCTCAATGATGCGTTCTATCTAGTCATTAACTATAAAACAACTTTTCTGAGAAATATTGTTGTAATGCCAGTTAATGATTTGAATTAAATATTTCTATATACAGTCATAAAGCAATTACCAGGATAAAATAATACTCTTGCAGTGCATGGATCATCATAGCTATCCTCTGATGTTAGAGGAAAAACAAGCTTCTTAAACACCTTTTTGACATAATAAAGGTGTTACCCTATAGTTTAAATACATTTTGTCTATTTACTGCAAAATGGGTTAGGAATTTTAACCTGTAACATTTTCATACATAATAGTTTAAATCTTAGCAGCTTCCATTATTTTGATATGTTCTCCAGTATACTTTTATTCAGTCATAAGATTAAATTACTGGTGTTAAGTAAGTCAAAATTATATCTCCAGCACTTACTGTCAGCAGATAAACTCACTGGTTAAGTGTCAGTCTAAGCTGTAAGAGTTAATATGTGATATACATAGATGTTTGCTTTAAAAATGTGGTCAAGTGCACTGCAGTTTTACCTCTGTACTATGTCAGTTTTGATTACACAAAGTTCCTCTGAAAGTTGATAGAAGTGTTAACAACAAAACACTCAATCAAGTAACAACATTATAAGTAGTCTCTTGGATAAGGGAGATGTCTAAATTGTGATCTTGTTGTCTCCAGCCATGGGAATTGTCTTTGAAAAGCTGAAAAATGCAATCAGAGGAACATATTTAATGTCTACTAAAGAAATATTAATATACTTGTACATTGTATTGCATTTCAGTTTATGTTAAACATGAAATATGATGTGGTTTCAGAACCATTCATGTTTTTATTCCAATATGACTTTGCAAATATTAATTTAAACACACTGGTTTTGGACTTGAGTAGTCTAAAACAATTGCACAACAATGGTACTGTATTGTACAGCAATGTCAGTAAATAGTTTTCAACAGATGTATGAATTATACAGTTATAGATTTTAACATGATGTTTATTAATACCCTAAATTATTTTGAAACGATACTACCTTAATCTAAATATTTGTACCTTTTTGAAACTTGATTAGAAATAAGTATTATTGAATTACAATAAGCTGAGTAAAGAATATATGTATATATTTTAGCTGATTAGATTATCTTAATATATTATTCAATTATCTTTATTTAAAACTAAGAGGATAAGAGAAACTGATCCAAATATTATTTGTGAGGGTAGAAAGTTTGTTTGGTTAGATTCACTAACCAAACAAAGAGGTATATTACCTCATAGCGATAGGGAATGGTTTATAAGGTTAAGAATTACAAGTTTGGAAGTTCTTTGTTTTTTTTTTTTATTCTATCACTTTGGTGTCACTCAGAAACATGCAAAAACATACAAGAAAAACTTTTTGAATTCTGTATCCAAGATGGAACTAAGAATAAACAATATTTACATAAACTCACACATAAAACAAACTCAAAACTAGGAAATGAAATGTTTATCCATAAATGTTAATGGTCTAAATAATAGTAATAAAAGGAGAAGCCTATTCAAGTACATAAACTTACATAAACCACAAATAGTCTTTTTACAAGAGACACACTTATTAGATAGAGATATAAACAACTTAAATATTAATAATTACACAGTACTAATAAACTCTCAATACAAAACAAAAAAAAGAGGAGTAGATATACTACTTCACAACTCAAACTATAACACATAAAATAATTACTACTCATCAAGATACATCAGGTATGTTTTGTCTAGTTTCAATAGAGTTAAATAAGAGAATCTATACGTTAGTAAATCTATATTGGATCCCAGGACTAGGATTAAAAACAGTTAAACAGCATTTTGAAGAGATAATTCATTTAACTAAGGGTAGCCTGATATTGGCAGGAGACTTCAACTGTATAATGAATGAAAAAGATACAGATTCTAAATCCAAAAGAAGAAAACAACCTATCTCTAAAGCACTATCAAAATTTATAGATACATTGTATTTAAATGATATAAATGAATTTGCAGAACCAGACTCACTAATCTTCACATTTTATTCTCATAGATATAAAACTAACTCTAGAATTGATAGAATATATGTTGCCAATGACCTAATAACAAAAATTGACAAAGTCAAAATCATAAATTGTCCTTTATCTGATCATAATGCCATAGTCTTTGAGATAGAGCTTACACCATTTTATTCAAATCCCATTACTAGGATACCTTCCTATATCACAAAATTGACAGATTTCAAAGAATTTTATGAAGAAACAATCAAAAACTTTCTAGAAATAAATTACACAGAAGATATTTCAGAAATATATGTCTGGGATTCATTAAAAGCAGTTACATATGGGAAGATATTATCCTGGTACATAAATAAAAGGAAGTTATGGAATAAAGATATGCTAGACTTACAAAACAAAGCAGATAAATTGAAACTGGAAATACAAAAGGGTAATGCTACTCAAGTTCAAGAACTTACACAAATCAATAAGAAGTATACAGAATTGCTACACCATATTATCCTGGTACATAAATAAAAGGAAGTTATGGAATAAAGATATGCTAGACTTACAAAACAAAGCAGATAAATTGAAACTGGAAATACAAAAGGGTAATGCTACTCAAGTTCAAGAACTTACACAAATCAATAAGAAGTATACAGAATTGCTACACCATAAGATTATGATTAACTTGGAAAAGATAAAAATAAACTCATACTCTACTAATTCAGCACACCTGAGATACTTAACTAATAGAGCAAAAAAAATAATTAAATCTAAGCAAATAAAAGAAATATTTATTCCCAATACTAACAAAAGAGTTACAGAACTAAATGATATTTTAGAAGCATTCAGACTCCAATTTAACATTGATAATTCCACAAATACTCAAGATACACCTACTAAGGATATAAAAAAATACTTGGAAAACAATATTCATATTAAATTAACACAAGAACAAATAGACATTATAAACAAACCAATCAATATGACAGAATTAAAATCACAAATTAAAAAGCTCAAGACAAATAAAGCACCTGGCCCAGACAATATGCTACCAGAAATGTATAAATTAATACCCAATCAAGCCTTATCTTTATTATTAAAAGTATATGATATAGCCAATAAAGATTTGAATATACCACCCTCTTGGAAATATTCATTGATATCCCCAATTATCAAACCAGATAAAGATGAGAAACAGTGTTCCTCATATAGGCCAATATCATTACTCAATATAGACTACAATATGTTTATGGCTATATATGCAGATAGGATCAAACACTTTCTTCCTTTCTTAATTCACAAAGATCAAACAGGTTTTATTAAAGGAAGAAATACTTCAGATAATATTAAAAGAATACTAACATTAATAGATTATAGCAAACATAAAGTCCTACATTTAAATGTAATCTCATTAGATATTAATAAAGCTTTTGATTCGGTTAACTGGAACTTTCTTTCACTAGTTTTAAAAGAATATAACTTTCCTTCTAATTTTAATAATCTTATCCAAATACTATATGAAAAATCTACTGCATATGTTAAACTGGGATCATATAGATCAGGCCCTATAACAATCAAAAAGGGAACTAAACAAGGTTGCCCTTTATCACCATTGTTATTTGCATTACTCATAGAACCCTTTGCAAATCAAATCAGATCAAACAATAACATAAAGGGCATTTGTATTAATAAAATGTTAAACCTTAAAATCCAACTCTTTGCTGATGACATACTATTAACTCTCTCAGATGCAAATGAGTCTTTGAATGCTCTATTTAACTCCACGTATAAATTTCAAAATATTTCAGGCTTAAAATTTAATGATAACAAAACTGAAATTATGCCCTGTAATTGTAAAAAAAAAAAAAAAAATAATATAAACAAAAGATGTTCCAAATATATAGTAACAGAAAGTAAATTATTATATCTGGGAATAAATCTACTCAATGAATTAACAGATTCTCTAATATTTAACTATAATAAAATACTAGGCAAAATAGAACAAACAATTGGTTACTGGAATAAATATATCTTTTCAACAGCAGACAGATTATATCTTATTAAAATAATCATATTTCCCAAAATATTATACTTAATACAAAAATTTTCATTGCCACCTCCCAAATATATTATTCAAAGGTACAATAAACTAATTTTAAATTTTCTATGGTTTCCAAATAAACCCCGTATAGCCTTAAATAAACATTTGCCAGATTGGGAAGATGGTGGAATTAATTTACCGGATATTGATTTATATATTACCTCATCTGTTATTAAAAACATAACACTATGGTTAAATAATTCATACACACCTATATGAAAACAAGCCCATGAGCAGATTTACATAGAAATCAATTATAATCACATACAAGACAACTTAACAGTAATACCATCACCCCTTATATGGATGTTAAAAGATTATTTTTTAGGGAAAAGGAATAATATTAATAAATTTCCATCAAACTATGTAAGCTCTACACTTTCAGTGTTCAAAACATATATAAACAAAATATCAAATATTAAGTCTTGGATTTTTCTTATTTTCCCTATAGCTTTTACACCAAATATTCTAGATACATTCCAAATATCTAAAATAAATATACTTAAAGAAGAAGCATTAGTCTTTTGGCATCAACTTATAGAGAAAGGGAAAATTCTAACAAAGGAACAGATAATTTATAATTATAATATAAATAAAGACAATTGGCTGTTTTTACAAAATCTAAGGCATTTTCTTATAAATAAAATAGAACAAATGCAACCTTCAGTTAGACATGAAGCTCCAAAACTCATTGAATACCTTATTCTTATCCCAAAACAGCCTTATCAGGGTACAGGTTATTTGTCTAATATCTATAAAGTTGTTAAAAAAACAAAAAACTATCATGAAAAATCATACTGGGATTATTATACTTTAATAAACAACCATCCTCCAGTTGAAGAAGAAAAAAGTAATATTCTAAAATCTTCCAAATTTTCTACATTATCAAAATACTGGCAATTATTCACTTGGAGATATCTACACAGAAGTTTCTATACACCACATAAGTTAGCCAAAATGTATTCTATTGAAGATCAATGTTGGAGATGCCATACCAAGATAAAAGCAGATTGGCAGCATGTTTTTTATGAATGTATATTTCTCAATATGTACTGGAAATCCATTAACTATTTTTTTCAGACTGTTTAAAATGATAATTTTCAATTAACAAAGTCTTTAATTTTATTCAAATCTCCTATTCCAAACTGTGTACCAAAAAAAGACACTAAAATCCTATGGTCACTATTGGCAATTTCATGTAAAATCATAACTATACACTGGAAAAATGAGGCTTTGCCTACGTTCAAGGAATTTGAGACTTTAACAACAACAGTTGCTCACATGGAAATATTAACAGTGAAGAACAGAACTAAAAGATCTACTTCTTACTATTACTCTTGAATGAAAGTACTGGAAATACTCGAAAAGATCGAAGAAGATATATCATCTTATGTTTCTAACTTTATATAATATAGAATTTCAATGTTATTTGCATAGACACCAATGTAAATAGTTATATAATGATTTGAAGTTAGTAATGTTTTAGAACTGTAAATATGTTATTTATCTTTATTTCCTGTAATGTTTAAGACATCTTATTTGAAATAATAAAAAAAATATTTAGTGAAAGAACCAATACGTAAGTCGTTATTGCCTTTAAAGCAGCATGGCGCACATCAAGAACCAATACGTAAGTCGTTATTGCCTTTAAAGCAGCATGGCGCACATCAAGAACAAATACGTAAGTCGTTATTGCCTTTAAAGCAGCATGGCGCACATCAAGAACCAATACGTAAGTCGTTATTGCCTTTAAAGCAGCATGGCGCACATCAAGAACCAATACGTAAGTCATTATTGCCTTTAAAGCAGCATGGCGCACATCAAGAACCAATATGTAAGTCGTTATTGCCTTTAAAGCAGCATGGCGCACATCAAGAACCAATACGTAAGTCGTTATTGCCTTTAAAGCAGCATGGCGCACATCAAGAACCAATACGCAAGTCATTATTGCCTTTAAAGCAGCATGGCGCATATCAAGAACCAATACGTAAGTCGTTATTGCCTTTAAAGCAGCATGGCGTACATCAAGAACCAATACGTAAGTCGTTATTGCCTTTAAAGCAGCATGGCGCACATCAAGAACTAATACGCAAGTTGTTATTGCCTTTAAAGCAGCATGGCGCACATCAAGAACCAATACGTAAGTCGTTATTGCCTTTAAAGCAGCATGGCGCACATCAAGAACCAATACGTAAGTCGTTATTGCCTTTAAAGCAGCATGGCACACATCAAGAACCAATACGTAAGTCGTTATTGCCTTTAAAGCAGCATGGCGCACATCAAGAACCAATACGTAAGTCGTTATTGCCTTTAAAGCAGCATGGCACACATCAAGAACCAATACATAAGTCGTTATTGCCTTTAAAGCCCTAAATTGTTTATAAAAGTAATAAAATGTACACAGAAATGATTCCATTGTCATGGGGTACAGAGCTTTACTTTTAGGGAACTAAATAATGCCTGTAAACATTGTCTGATGTATTTCTTAGTTACACCTTGCCAGGCTCGAACACATGCCTCACGCGCCTAAGGTCAAACCTCTCAAAAATTTATATCAACCACGGACATCACAGAAAGAAGCACATCTGCTGTATCACAAATACTACACAAGAAGGGTTTACATCAGTATCATTCTGGAATGGTTATGGCTCCACTAACATCAATCCAGAGCGTATCTAAATAATCCTGTCTTGGTTTGTGACAGAGAAATTTCAGCTTTAGTCTGATTTTCAGAACTTGCACAGTAAAAGCAACAAATTTACTGTACTTACTTTAGTATTTAGTTGTATATTGTTAGTGTGATTCTTCTATAGAAGGTGATTTAACTTCTCTTTGAATTCTGTGGTAACTGATTTTATTTATTCTTTTCTTTTAGAATTTGTATGCATTTACATATGAATATGGATTCCTTAAATGATTATGCCAATAATGTTTGCTAAAGCACAAATATCTTGTACAGTGTCATAAATGCTATGTATATGTAATGGTAGCAGCTGATGACACTGGTGATCTGTGTTCCCCGTGTCAAACGTTGGAGGATTTGCTTACCATTATTATTAGTAAATCTAGACTTACTGATGATGATTTTGCAACTAGCATGGCTTACAGAACTGTTGTTACATATATTAATGACTGGACTGGTGAGATACATAACGTTAGTCAAAGAGCAAATAGAAGACATTTAGGGAAGGATCTGTAAATCTCACTCTACCCCCTACCCCTATGAAACAAGACTACCACTGACAACTGTGGAATTCTGCATATCAGTATTCAGCAATCTGAGGATTCAGAGTGTTTAGAAGGAAAGAAAAAAAAAGGAAGTTCAGAACAAATAAAGAAGAAAAATAAACTGTTTAATGTCTGTAAAGTAAAGAGAATACATACTAAAAAGGACAGTGCTATGTTATGTAATGCACAGATTACAGTGAATGATGACATTTTCTATCAGAAAACCTCCAGTCTACAGAAAAAGCAGCACTTTTTCCAAAAGAGAAGGTAGAAGAAAGAAGGGGTAGGTGGAAAGGAAGAAATCAAAACTGAATGTGGAAGGATTGAAGATTACAATAAGAAAAAAGATAAAGACAGATGGTGAAAACATGGCTCAAGCTGTGGGTGTACAAAGCTGACATGGCTCAAGCTGTGGATGTACAAAGCTAACATGGCTCAAGCTGTGGATGTACAAAGCTAACATGGCTCAAGCTGTGGATGTACAAAGCTAGCTGGAAGAGAACTGTATGGTTACAAATGTAATATGCAATGAAAACAATGTGATTACCACTTATGGGGATGACGATCTTTCCTTTGTAACAATTAGTAGAGCAGATATTACTGAATTAGAAGTTGAAGATTCTTCAGCTCTGGTCAGAAAAGATATTCGTTTAATTGGAGATTGAATTATTAGAGGAAATGAATCTTACATTTGCAGAGAAGATAATGAACATTGAATGGTGTTATGCTTGCCAGGAGCAAAAATAGAGGATGTGAGTTAAACCTTAGAATGGTTTAATGTGAGGAAGTACAGGTCTGTTTTTATTCATGTCGGTACAGATGATTTCTTCCGCAAGGACACTCTTAGTAGGGAATTTACAGCCCTCTTAGATAGCATAGCTTGTACTGGTGTCAGGGCATATTTTTTACAAAAAAAAAATATAGAAAGGAGAGTCAGGTCACAGTGAAGAAACAACTTTTGGGTATATACCTACATGAAAAAAAAGGTTCTGTTTTAAAAGATTGAAATGTGTGGAGCATCCAAGCCTAATTTTGGGTACATGTGTTCAGACTGGATGATGCGCATTTGTCAAAATCAGGGAAGAGAAATTTTTGTAGCAGATATTTTGCAATATTTGACAAACATAAAGGGATGATTTCTGACATGTCAAAAATTTAACAGTTCTTAGACAACATTTGATGCATTTCTGATGGTTGTTAATGCTAGAAAGTTTCTAATGGAAAGTTTGCTATGTTCCCACAAGACTGATGTTGATATAGTCTATGAAACATGGGTAAAGAACAATGACTGTAAACCAGTTCTGGCACTGTATAAATGCTCTTACTACAACAGACATTCTAACAAAAAATCAGGTGGAGGCATTAAGATAGGGATTGAAGATAGTTATGAGACCTGAGCTTATTATATGTTCAGTGATAACACTAATTCTTTTGATCTCTAGAACAAATAATTGTTGGAGTGTATAGATCACCAATGTCAAGCGCTGATAACCTATAGGAATGCATACATTTCTTGCATGAAATAAAGGAGGGGAAAATAATAGCGGCTGGATGCTTATATTTACCAGAAACAGACTGGAATAATATTGATTCATCAATATTAGTAAGGAAATTATTCACAATGTATGTTCAGGATCAACAATTGGTTCAGACTGTAAAAAACCTACCAGAAAATGAAACATAGTAGACATTGTTTGTGTTCCTAAAGAAATTAATGTTACTTCATGTCAAGTTTTACCACCATTGATGATCATGAGGTTATAAAGGTTGCTAAATAATTCAGCCAAACAGAAATCTAAATGAATGCACAGAAGATTAATTACAGATTATATGGAAGCAAAGCAGTCATTATGTAAAACTAATTGGAGTGATACATTCAGCAGAAAAACTGCAGAAAGAATGTGGAAAGTTTTGAAAGAGGAATTGTTTGAGTGCAAAAAACTCAAAAGAAAGTTAAACATCAGGATCTGGGCATACAATATCAGGAGGATATATTTCCATAAGAACAAAAGATCAGATTAGGATGAGAAACCAAAAAAAAAAAAAAGAACTGGAAAAGAGGTCAAACTATAACTTTCAAAACTGAAATAAACAAACTGAACAAACAAGTTAAACATAGTGCAAGGCAATCGGCAACGAACTCACGAGGTAACACCAAGTAGAAGAGACAGTTCTTTATTCCAAGCAAGTAAAGAGTGTGAGTGCTTTCATTTTCATAAAAGAACACTTCTTCAGACATAAAAACTCAGTAAAACACTCAACTTTAAATAAAAGTCATGACATGTCAGCTGATTGTATCAATCAAAAACAGCAAATCAAAAATTTTAAGCCATAAGACCAAGCTACTAATCGACCATTTTATGCAATTAGAGATGGGTCTTGCTGCGGAAGCCATACATTTACAAGGAGAGATCAATAAAGCTCTGTCTCTGGATAGATACAATAAGTTTCTAAATGATTTGAATGTAAATGTTTCCTTATTGGACAATATGTTATTACAATCAAAAAAGAGAAAGTTAGAACAAGAATGCCATGATTTTTCCTTGGGTAGTGTATTCGCCTGGCCCAAGGAACCTATGAGAACATGAACAATTGAAAACACCTACAACTCTAACCAATCAATGTGACTAATACCAATGACATCTATTTAGACCCACCCAGTTGTTCTGTTGAGAATGATATGAGAAGGAAGGAAAGAGATCCATTAAGAAGCCAACACTGTAGAATCGTTTTTTCAAACATTACCACTACAGATCAGGGATTTTAATCAACATCAAAGGAACCAGAGCCGAGGCAGGAAGAGATGGAAGTCCTTGGAGGAAACAGCCAACTATACGAAGCACTCGAAAAAAGCTTGGCACACAGTGAGTCAGACCTAATAATTAATGTTTCCCGCTATGTTTTAAATGATAATGACAGAGCATTATAGAACAAGGGATTATCCTCCATCCCCTCTACAGGGACTGATATGGTAGACTTATTGCTTGGCCTCAAGATGTTTACCAGAAATATTGCACTGAAACTGCTTTATGGAGATACTAGTAATGTCAGGGTTTGTGATTTTTAAGAAACTTAGTAAATTTATACCTCCTAGTAACCCTGCACTCGATGCTTTTGAAAGAGCATGTGAAAATGATTTTTTTGCAACTATACCAGACCATGAAGACTGCGAGAAACTGCAGCTTCTATAACTTAAGTAAAGCTGAATATGAAGCATTAAAGCATTTACAGGCTAACCCTGACATTGTCATTTGTCAGGCTGACAAAGGAGGAGCAGTAGTTATTTTAGATAAAACAAAATACATGGGACAAATGGAGGTTTTGCTCAATGATTTAGACGCACATAAATTGTTAACTAGTGAGCAATTGAATAAACTGATTAATAATGTACATAGTGATTTATACGATCTTTTAATGTGTAATGTCATTGATGGACAGTTATATAAATATTTTTTTAATTGAGAATCCTTGTATACCCATGTTTCGAGGGCTACCCAAGGTCCACAAGGATATGATTAACCCTCCAATAAGACCCATCATCTCAAGCAGGGGATAGTTGACAGAGTCCATGTCAATTTTTGTAGAAAAACAGCTCATGGTAGTTATTGATATTAACACTGTAGTTAAAGACACTCATCATTTTCTTGAATGCCTTTCACATTATGTTCATTTTGACAGTTATAACTGTTATGTCATGTTTGTGACCTTAGATGTCAGAAGCTTATTTACGTTCATCCCAAATGACATTGGCATAGGTTATGTCAGATTGTTTTTGACTAGCAGAGGAGTCCCAAATGGGAATATAATGAGGTGCACTATGTTATTAGAACTGATTTTGAATAACAATGTTTTCTGCTTTAATGACCGCTATTATCTGCAAATCAAGGGAGTGGCAATGGGTACACCACGTGCTAATTCTTATGCGAATGTATGGCACATTGGGAAACCATGTTTACTTTAAATAATAATGATTTTACACAACACATTCCCTTTTATAAATGATTTGTAGATGTGTTTTTATTATGGGATGGACCAATGGACACATTCAAAAGGTTATTAAAACATATTAATTCAACCACAGAGTTTTTAAAATTTACAGGAAATTGATCAAAAGAGAGAATAGAGTTCTTAGATGTTCTAATACAGAACTAAGGTGATACTATAAAGGCAGAATTGTATAGAAAGAGTTGTAGAAAAAAATAATATTCTACCACAGAGGGAGTATGCACCCTCCTCATGTATATAGTAATATTGTGAAAGGGCAAGGACTCAGTGTCTTTAGATTAACTACCTCAGATGATGTATATGTTAGAACTTCGGATAAGTTGGAAAATGAGTTGATAAACAGAGGGTATAAGATGAATGAAGTCAGTATACTGAAGAAGAAAGAGGTTATTGATAGGAAGACAAAGGGGAAACCATTCTTTAACAGAAGAATGGTCAATGCAACAGATCATAACCCAGAAACTAATACTTCCCATAAGATCAAGTTGACCATTCCTTACTCCAATAAGAATAGAATTATACAAGACGTTATTAATAGGACCTGGGGGATTTTAACTAGAGACATGGGCATCACAAACCATATAGGTGAAAAACCTAGTTTCACCTGTAGGAACAACAAGTCCCTCAAAAGACTCCTATGCTATGAGAAGAGTTGTAACAAGATCCAGTCTCAACACAAGGGTACTGTCTCTTGTAGGAATTGCAATCAATGTAGTTATATGGCAAATTGTGTGACTTTTTTACATCCAGTCACCAAAAAACAGTATGAGTGTCATCATTATGCCGACTGCAGGACACAAGATCTTGTCTATTTATCAAGTTGTAGTCTATGTTCTTCTTTCTATATAGGGAAGACTAACAGAACCTTAAGAGAGAGGGTAAGGGAACACCACTATGCCATCAATAGAGAGGATGATACCAATGCATAAGCAAAACATGTCCTTGAAAAAGGGTTGTCTCAAGTTCACAGATTTAGCTATAGAACGTATAGTGTTAGACTGGGTAACTTAAACAAAAAACACACTGAACATTTAGAGACAAAATGGATCATCAGACTACAGGCTGACAAAGCCTGTGGTCTGAATGATAAGGTTTCCCTAAAACCATTTTTGTTTTTTTGGCATGTCTTTGGAATGCAGGAGGAAACCAAAACATCAGGAAGCAACCCATAAAAACACATGGAGGACATGCAGTCTCTGCACAGAAGGCACTCCGGTTGAGAAATGAACTGGGGAACCTCTTGCTTTGAATTTACAATAATATACACTGCACCACAGTGTAGCCCCAAGGAAGGCAAATGTCAGGAGCTAAAACACACACATTTCAAGGGATTACAAGAACAGTAGGAAGCAATGGAGTCTCAGTGTAGCATACGTTATAACCCTACTGACAACTGAAACTTCCCATATGGTGAACATTTAGTCCTGCAGCCTGTTCAAAATATTATAATGAGTCTCCTTATAGTGCTATCAATTTGTCTTTTTACAGTGTTGTGACCACCAACAGTCATTGTCGCATAAAGGATGAAGCCAACAAAAAAAAAAAGAAAAGAAAAATGTCTCTTTGTGATGATTTCTGAACTCTGTGGTCTTGTACTCAAAAATGTGGACATTAAGGATATCTACTTTCACACAGACATCACCCCATCTAAATTTGAAACTTGAAACCATGGCATTAGCATGAAACTCTGACAAGATTAGCAGTATTTGTCACATCAACATAGATATTATGAGGCAAAGCATATATACTAAAGTCAAGACATTCTAACATTTTACATTTAGAGAGCAGCATACCACTTTTATCACAATTGTCATTTGTCCTTTCACAGCAGATGTCTAGTTGAATGGGATACTTGCATCAGGGGGTCTACATTATCTAGTCAAAGAGGCATTACAGTGAATGCCTCTTCATCGACCTCTAAAGAGCGAACCGCCAGTTAAGTGAACGGCCAGATCAGCAATTTTTTTCCTAGGGAATAAATCACTGATCCAGCCAGAAATGAAACATCACTAACAACACCTCAAAGTGGGAGACTTTGCCCCTCACACCCCCCCTAACTAAATTATACTAACTCTGAGATCACACTACAGTAGGGAAAAGGGCAAATTCATGCTGATGACCAAGCATTTTTCCCCTAGGAAAAAAAAACACTGATTTGGCCATTTGCATAACTGCTGCTTTGCTCTTTAAGGTTCACTGAAGAGGCATTCGCTGTAATGCTTCTTGGATTAGATAATATAGACCCTGCATTAGTTAAGCTACTGAATCATGTCACAGTACAAACAAATGTATGTAAGACAAGAGTGTGCTTGATCCCTTTCTTTTGAGAAGATAAAACATTTTTGATGCATTTGTAACATGATTACATTTTAATTTCCAGTTATTTTGAACTTCTCTGTTTGTATGTTTAAGTTTTATGTACTTGATATAAATTAGAGACACTTTTTAGTCAGAGGCACAGTTACCTCTTAAGCATACATTCATAAAGGTGGCATAAATATTATCTCCCAAGTCAATCAATATAATCATAAAGTTTGTTGTAAATTGATTCTCCCAGACACACTTTCTACAAGTGTACATCAAAGCAGCAGGAGTGTTAAACACTCAATTATTCATGTACTACTGCTAATGAGTCATACTTGAAAGCCATTAGCTAGCCCCATTTCTCAATACTCATTCTTGTACTGCTATGGCAAGTGCACAGGATTGTCTAGGTCCTCACATCATGTTTACCTGCCCAGCACTTCAAGCAGATTGAATGATTCAGGAATGATAATTAGCTGAGACTAGATTTACATATTCTCCATGTCCACAGGGGTTAATATACACTATATAAGCACAACCTGAGGCCAAGGAACTTGTATTGTAGTAGGGAAGATTGCTTAGATTCACCAAGTTAAGATATTGTTTAATTGAATTAAATGGCTGCAATTGTGTTACTTTTAGTAACTTTTATTACAGATCCTGTTATGTTATATTCTTACAAGTAGTACTTACACAGTTATGGTGGTGTTATTGTTTTTTTATAAAAATGAATGATGTCTGCATTTTGCCCATTAGTGTTTGTATAGAAGGTATAGCAGTTACTACTGCAATGACCCTCATTTGTTACATGGGTTTATAGCAACATTCTTCTGAGGATGCGAACACATTACAAACTTGTCCTAGAAATGGTAATTTTAAAGTGACATTTAAGAAAATAATTCTATGGTACTGATGTCGTATATGCCTGACATAAATAACTGTTAAGCTCATTAGAAGGTTTGTTTTCATGACATTTGTGTTTGCTGGGGTGGGGGAATGGTTGTTTTATAGGTTCATAGGTTGGTACTAGGCTATCGGCCCTAGGGCCTATACAAGCCTAGCCATAACAATTCCCTGGATATTTCTTTCCTCAATATTTACTTCTCTGGACCCCTGTCTAGCAGGGTGACTGACATGATCCCCGGGGTGAATTTCCTATCTTCCATCCAATCATCAAGGTTCCTTTTGAAGAGGGCCAAGGGGGTGCTCTGCTTGACATGTATGGGCAGTCTATTCCAGAGTATGGGGAGTCTCTGGGTCAGGAACCTAACCCTCCAGCATGTTTTCTTCATTGTGATGACAAGGTTTAGATCCCTGGAGTGTGTGGCTCTGAGGGATTGGGATTTCTTTAAGTGGAGCTTGTCCCAACAGCTCAGGGTTTGACATGGCTTTGTATGTTAAGCAGAGATCGCCTCTGAGTAGACGATCTGCCACAGAGTATAGCTGGAGTTTTTTTAGATGGTCAGCATATGGCATCTGCTTTAGGCCTGTGATTCATTTAGTGAGGTATTTCTGTGGCCTTTCCAGCTGTTGCAGATGTCTTGTGAGGTACATACCAAATGGGGCATTATATTCTATAATGGGACTAATGAGGGATGAGTACAGTGGGACAATGACCTCCTTTTTTCTGGATGAAAAGCCTTTTGTGATGAGGTGTGCCACACTGAAGGATTTCCTGACTGTTGTGGTGATGTGGTTATCGAAAGTGAGACCACTGTCCACCTGTGTCCCTAAGTCTCTCATCACACTTTTGATGTTTAGTGTATTGCCACCTATGTGGTAATTCATGGGTACATGTTTTTTTCCAAAGGGGATGACTATACATTTTTTGGCAGTAAGCTTGAGCCCATGGCTCTGGCACCAAGTATCTGTTTCTGTAAGGCCCTTTTGTAGAATATCTACATCATTTGGGGATTCAATAACGGATCCCAGTTTGCAGTCACCTGCGAACTTTGTTAGCCAGAGTCCCTCAGTGTTGGCCTGAAGAAGGCCTTGATTGTCATTACGTAACTGAATGCTTTCTATAATCTACAAATTATAAATACTAACTCCGACTTCGCACTACAGTGAGGAAAAGTATACATTCACCAATCCTCTCTGTACCACAATCTTCATTCAAAAGGTCTCAACCACATGAAGTTCAAGTTTCTGAAAACTCAATCAACTGATATATTGTATTCATATAGATTACTTATGAACATGTTTTTAATTTCTGCATAAATGCATATTTGTTTTCTGCCCAGTCCTTGCTTTTTCTGATACATATTTTGTTTATTTACTCCCTTATAGGATATGGCACCAAACAAATCTGAGCAAGATAAATGTGTGTTCTCAGATGCTGACAATGAGGTTATACTACAGGCACTCCATCAACATGACCGATACCTCTTACTGAAAGTCATGGCTGACAAGCCCTTCCATGACTGTATCTGGTGGCACTGCAGGCACTCCATCAACATGGCCGATACCTCTTACTGAAAGTCATGGCTGATAAGCCGTTCCATGACTGTATCTGGTGGCACTGCAGGCACTCCATCAACATGGTCGATACCTCTTACTGAAAGTCATGGCTGACAAGCCCTTCCATGACTGTATCTGGTGGCACTGCAGGCACTCCATCAACATGGCCGATACCTCTTACTGAAAGTCATGGCTGACAAGCTCTTCCATGACTACATTTGGTGGCACTGCAGGCACTCCAACAACATGGCAAATACCTCTTACTGAATGTCATGGCTGACAAGCCCTTCCATGACTGTATCTGGTGGCACTGCAGGCACTCCATCAACATGGCCGATACCTCTTACTGAATGTCAAGCCTGACAAGCCCTTCCATGACTGTATCTGGTGGCACTGCAGGCACTCCATCAACATGGCCGATACCTCTTACTGAAAGTCATGGCTGACAAGCCCTTCCATGACTGTATATGGTGGCACTGCAGGCACTCCATTAGATACTGCATTGGTGACATTTTCACTAAGCCAAAAAAGAGCCAGTCCTATAGCATGGGAATAGAGAGGTATGGGGAGTGGTCCTGCTACAAAACCACCACTCACTGAGACAGCGACGGAGGATTTCCTGTTAACTGTAAGGGATCAAGACAACTCAGCAGAGTTTCCAAGTGGTGTGCTGGCCATAGGGGCAGAGGTGGAAGACAACCAAGGGTGTCTACAGCTGATGGTCCAGGTATAACCTTTATATATATATATATATATATATATATATATATATACACACAGAGAAAGGGAGGTGATGTATTGTATAAATTTGTCTGAGTTATAAACAGGTTTCGCTTTCATGTGTTATTTTTGTTTCATTGCTCTACCATTTCATCAGTCGAGGCACATCTGGTACTGAGATTCCATGACCACATGTAAATGCTATGAACATAACTGTTTAGTGGTATTCATTTATATAAGTGATCTTTAAGTTTACCTTAATGAAAATTGTAATTGCATTTGCATCTAGTATTGCTTAGGTCAGAGTTACATAGAATAAGTCTGATTTTTTCTTGTATTTCTCTTTATATTCTGTTTTATTGCTATAATCACAGGTGAGCCTGCTGACACCAGGACCCTGGAAGAGGTAGTCAGACTACTGCATGCCATGCAAGCTGATGTGTGAGATTGCCTGAACCATGTGTGTGTGTAAATCCTTGCAACAAATGAATGACCCCTTGGATTGTGCAGTGTCTGTAATGGAAGTCTGCTGGGGTGGGTTAGTAGCCATATGGCCAAAGAACTGTTAGTTGACATTGGCCATGCCAGATCCTACTCCTGTAGTGGTACTAATTCCAATGCTCTATCAGTGATTGATGTGTCCACACCCTAACATTGTAGACCACATGGTTGTGCATGTAATCATGATGAGAGCTCATCCAGCAAACATTCTTCACTCCCAGGTAGCACCCCAACTTCTAGCCAGGGTCATGGAACTAACAGTGCTACTCCTGGCAATGGGAAATCATGTGGTCAGGGGTGGTGGCCATGAACTAAATCCTCTACAATATAAGGCGCACACCTGCCTAGGATATCAGGGCATAGTGCTAGCACAAGTGGTTTGAATGTGTTCCTGCAGACCCACACACAGTACAACTCATCTTGACCCTCCCACACATACACATGTATATGAGTCATTAAAATTGACTTCTTTACACATGTTGCTACTGGCCCTCACAATGCATACTTGCTGTTAACCTGATATCTCTCAGTCACACACATTTCTTTGCTGTAAGGCTTGCTTTCTTGTAATCATTCCACCTTGTGCAAGTGATGATTGTGCCCTACCCATTGCGCATTTCTTTCTGAATTAGAGTTGCCTATATCTCATGGACAGAGTAGATGTCTAATGATTACTTTCATCAAATGTACTGAATTGCACTCTTTTGTTATTCTGTTCAAATTCAACTGAGTGTTATTTAGGTTCTGATTCTTTTAATATTTGTAGTAGTGTTATTAGGAACACAGTCCTATTACTTATGAATTAATGTTTGTTCAGAACCTTGTGCAGTTGATCCTGTTTGCCCTGGTCACCATCAGGGTGTCTAAACTGGTAAACTTGTATATATGTTGTATTCAGCAGGACAAGCATATGTGGTTGATCAATATGTTTGTTTTATTACTCTGTTGGATAGTATATTCCTGATTTGTGTCTTGCACATTAATTCTGTATTTTCTTAGGCATACACAATTATGCTTGTTCATGCATGTCTGTGGCTGATTGTGAAATGTGACTTAACATTAATGGAGTGGTTTTGACATGGGCCTGCTCTGGCTTGATGTATGGGGTATATACCATGTGCTGTGAAAAGCCATTTTTATACACCTTTTAACAGGTTACTATTTATATTGCATACATCTCTCATGAGATACTGCTGCCATTCTTGTAAAGTTGAGCATGGTTTTATTTTAGTGCAGTACATTACTTACATATGAGGACAATCACTTTTATCTCTTCTTTACAGGTTAATCACTTACCTTGCTTAATGCTGCTTATCCAAGTTGTCTCTTCCATGGTGACTCTGTCTGATGCTCCTAGAAAGTACAGTTGTGTACACTTCCATAAATGTAGATGTTCGAGTGTATTCACTGTTGCAGTCATCACATTTGGGTTATCTGCTTGCAGTAGCCCTCAGTTGGCCTGATTTTCAAAGTCTTGGGTCCTGCGTTGGTTGCTGTCTCATCTTCCATGACATCAGGTAGTCAGGGGTATAAAGCATGCAGCCAACACCATTACATCAGTTTTTCTTGCCCCAGATGTCAGGTGCACCCCTAATGGGAAGCAATTAAATATATATATGCAAGGTTATACCTCCAAAAAAAAAAACAAATACACCAAAAAGCTTTTAAGCATAGTGAAGGAGAATAGATGTATAGCTAAAATAAGTCAGGGGGCTGGAGGGAGGGTAACCAGGACTGCAACAATGAATACACTTGAACATCTACATTTATGGTAAGTGTACACAACTGTACTATGTTCTTCAAGTTTCACTGTTGCAGTCATCACATTTGGGTAGATTCCCAAAGCTAAGGATGGGAGGAGGAATTTAGATAGCATTAGGACCAGGTATAAGGCCCTGAAAGACTGCAGTGGCAAAACCAGCTCTGGATTTAGAGAAAATATGCAGATGGTAATGCTTGGTAAAAGTATGTACAGAACTCCAGGTAGCAGCTTCTAGGATGTCTGAGGCATGAATTTTAATAGAGGAAAAAGAAAGGCTCTTGTGAAGCACCTCAGTTAAGTATTGAAGAATCTGAGGTAAATTGGGTGCTGCTGTGCCAATCCCTTTTGTTTGGTTACAGGAACATAATCTTTTCCATTTTTCAGCATAAAATTTTCTAGTACTAGACCTCCTTGCCTCCAGAATGACATCCAACACTTGTTTGCTGAGGGATGGTAACGAAGAGGTCAAGTAATTAGCCAGGCTGCCAGGTGCAGGGTTTGAAGCTGAGGATGCAGAATCTGGCCCTCCTGCTGGGACAGCAGTGTAGGGGTCTGAGGCAGGTGCCATGGTGCCAGCAGTGACACACTGCACAAGAGGGGGGTACCAGTGTTGGCATGGCCAGTCTGGTGCAATCAGTATCATCCTTGGTTTGTCCTGTTTGATCTTTAGTAGTACTTTGGAGAGGAGAGGCAGAGGAGGAAAGGCATAAACTGATAGATTTTTCCAGTTGAAGGACAGGGCATCCACTTTCCAAGCTTGTTTGTGGGGAGTCCTTGTGCAGAATTTGTCCAATTGGCAGTTCTGGGGGGAGGCAAACAGGTCTATATCTGGGCTCCCCCATTTGTTTATCAACATGTTGAAAATCTTTGGTTCCAGTTTCCACTCGTGTGGGTCCATGAGATTTCTGCTTAGTTCGTCTGCCAGTGCATTTAGTTTTCCTGGCAGGAATTGAGCCTGTAGATGCACTTGGTAGCTCAAGGCTGTGTTCCACAGAGCCATGGCTAGTCTACAGAGGGGGTATTAATGGGCCCCCCCTGCTTGTTTATGTACCACATAACAGTGGTGTTGTCCATCCTTACCATTAATTGTCCTGGATGAATGTGGTCATTGAAGGCTGTCAGAGCATTCTGTACAGCTAACATTTCTTTTTGATTGATATGCAGGTCCATTTGCCCTGAATGCACTTCCCTGCCAGGTGAGCCCCCCCCCCATGCATAGTCTGATGCATCTGTTGTTAGGGTTTGGGTGGCAGGGGGTAGAGTGAATGGTAGTCCATTGTTTTGGTGGCAGGCCTCTGCCCACCAAAGGAAGTCTAACTGTAGGCAAGGTATGATAGGAATCATTGCTTTTAGATCCTGAGAATGTTGACACCATAGACTTTTTAGATACCATTGTAGTTTCCTCATATGCAGTCTTGCATATGGAATTAGGAGAATGCAGGAGGCCATGAACCCCAAGGCTTGCAGTATTTGTCTTGCAGATAGCAGGGTTTTTGTGGCCATTAGTTTGAAGTAAGCTGTCAAATGAATTTGTTTCTCTGGCGTGAGGAAAGCCATCTGGGAAGTTGTGTCCAAGCTTGCTCCCAGGAATATAAGTTGTTGACAGGGTACAAGATGTGATTTCTTTTCATTTATGGTGTATCCCAGACAAGTTAACACCTTTTGTACAAATGCCAGATGATTCACAAGTATGTCCTGGCTTTCTGCCTGAATTAGACAATCGTCCAGGTATGGGTATATTTGAAGATTTCTTTGCCTGCAAAATGCAATGACTGGCGCTAGGCACTTTGTGAATACCCTGGGTGCAGTAGATAAGCCAAAGGGCAGTGCAGAGAACTGATAGTGCATGTAGCCTGCTTTGAAGAGTAGGTATCTTCTGCATGATTCCCTGATTGGGATGTGCAGGTAGGCTTCCTTTAAATCCAGTGTTGCCAACCAGGCATCCTTGCCTAGCATAGGAAGCAACTGGTGAAGAGTTAGCATCTTGAATTTTAGAATCACCAGAAAGGTGTTTAGGATAGAAAGGTCCAGGATAGGACAGCATGAATTGTCTTTTCTGGGTACCAGGAAAAGTCTTGAGTAGAAACCTTGTCCCTTTTCCAATTCTGGTACAGTTTGAATAGCCCTTATGCTTAAGAAAGAGAGAGTACTTGCTTGTGAGCCTCTGCTTACTGATTTGGAGGTAGATCTGGCCAACCTTTTGGGGTTGGAAACGTGTGGAAGTGAAATCTGTATCCTTGGGAAACTATATTTAAAACCCATTTGTCCTGGGTAATTAGTTCCCAGTTTTTTGTCTGCAGAGCAATCTTTCCCCCTAATGGAGCAGTCAGTTGAGAAGGGCTTGGAGGTTTTAAAGTTAAGTCATTGAGACAGTTTACCATAGGGGGGAATCTTACTACTCCCTGATTTGGAAGTGGGAGCCCCCCACTGCTTAGTCCTGTGCGTACCTTGGGACTGAAGCCTGGGTGTTCTGCTGGTTCTGGGTTTGGGCTGAGAAGGCCTGGAAGAGGCAAGAAAGGACCAATTCTTAGAGGGCCAATGCCTACTAAATCTTGGAGGCTGTACCTGTAGGAAATCTTTAACAGTTTGCATAAATTTAGCTTTTTCTTCCATCTTTTTAAGTACTTCTGCTTTGTTGCTGAACAGGCGGTCCTGATTTATGGTAGTATCCAGCAATTTAGCTTTGACATGATCTGGCAACGATTGCTCCTTAAGCCAAGCATGCCTTCTAAGTACAGACTCAGTGACAGCAGCCCCGCAAGATGCTTCTAGTGAATAAAAACCACATTGCAAAGTATGTTTTCCAACTTGTTCAGCAGAATGCATTAAATCCTGTAAATCCTTATTTTCAGCACAGTCAGGAATCAACATAATTTTCTGTTTAAGCAATCCAGTAATATGCTGCTGATACTTTAACATATGAAACTGGCAGTTTAAGGCCCTAATGGCCAAGGTTGCAGAAGTGTATACCTTCTTACCCCATCTATCCAGCGACCTGGAATTGCTATCAGAGGGAGTATGTTTTTTGGCAGTAGTAGCCTTAATGCCCTTGGGTCCCTGTGAAATGGTCTCAGGATCTGCAGTAGGATTTTTAAAAAGGAACTTGTGAGAGTCAGGAACTCTGTAATATCATCAGGTTTTCTGAGAGCAGGAGGTAAAGAGTCAGGGGCCAAGCTAAATTCCGAAAAGGTATCATCAGCAATGTCCAGTACAGGGGGGATAGCTAAAGGCCTGTGTTGTGGCAGGAATAAGAAATCCCTAAGCCTCTTTTTAGAATCAGAGTAATCCTGGCTTTCCCAGTGAAAATGCTCCCTAAGAGTATGCAAGGTTTCACCAAAAGAGAAATCCTCTGGAGGGGAAGCAGAAGGAATAGAGTCCTCTCCATCAGAATCCTCATAGGTAGATAAGGGCAAATCTTGGTCATCAGAGGAAACAGAAATTTCAGAATCCTGATCAGAAGTATCATAAGCAAATTCAGTCCTAGTTCTCTTAGAGGGGGGAAGGTTGGCTTCCCCTGATTAAAGTAATAAGGCCTTCAGCCATTCTTATCATTTGTTTTTTAGGCATAGAGGCCTGACCATGCAGTCTGGGCATCGGTTTTCTAGGCATGGTTTGAGTTTTAGGCCTTGAAGAAGAAGATGGCATCTGTTTAATATGCAAGTCAGTAGGCCAGAATGCACCCTCAGAAGCCAGTGCCTGCACAGTGGCTCTGGACCCATCCAAGGTAGAGACATCCGCAGGTTCCAATGTTGAAGCATCTCGCAGCATACCAGACTCTGAATGGGTCTCAGCAGAGGCCTGTGAATCTGAAGTAGCGGGTATCAGGGGCTGCAAAAGCACCTCACTGAGTACCGGCGAATGGGTAACTAACTTAGGAGAAGCATTGTCTGCAGCTTTGGACCTAGGTGGCCTGTCTCTGTCTTTATCTTTGCGTTTTTTTGGAATGTCAGTAGTCGGGTGGCTTACCGAAGACATATCTGGATAATTGAACCAACTACCAAAATATTTAGAAGCGTAAATATACCAAAAATTAATAGTTTGTTGTTTAAATAAGGCACAAAACTGACAGTGAGGTACGTCATGGTCAGGGCCTAGGCAAGGAATACAGTACAAATGAAAATCTTTGAGGTATTTGCTTTCCACAAGAAATACAATTATTGACTTTTACTGACATCGGTTTAGAGCAAGAAAAAGTTTCCCCAACGGGGTACTTAGCTTTAGTTGAAGACTTCGGTTCTGGAACTCGAAAACCAAAATTTCAGGAGTCGGCCGACCGGCACTTGTGAACTGCTTCTGCTTTGGGCACTGCACGGCAAGAAAGACTGATGTAATGGCATCGGCTGCATGCTTTATACCCCTGACTATCTGACATCATGGAAGATGAGACAGCAACCGACGCAGGTCCCAAGACTTTGATAATCAGGCCGACTGAGGGCTACTGCAAGCAGATAACCCAAATGGGATGACTGCAACAGTGAATCACGAAGAACATCATAGCCATTACATGGGTAAGTAAAGACTGATACATTTTGCACATATCACTGTAAATGTTTGCATGTGCTTAGCTTTATAAGTTTTCGCTTAGATAGTGAGTGTGAGGGCTACTCTCTGTCTCTTAGTCTGGGCCACATCATACTGTGCATGTCTCCATCTGCCAGGATCATCCCCGCTTACTGGTTGCTGGCCCTGCCTGTGATACAGGGAACTGTGGTCCTTGGCCCTATTGTTCCTGTTGCAAGTGTTTTCTAACAATGATATTATGTAAGAAGGCAGAAACTGTTAGTATTGTGGCAGAGGATGCTAGGTCATACTGCAGGGCACCTCCGGATGTATCTAGACATTGGAAATGTGACTCAAGCAAGCCCAAACCATGCTCTATACCACTACTAGTTTGAGCATGTGCATCACTGTAAGCTTGCTCAGTGCAGTTGTGTGGGTTTCTCATAGGTGTCATCAGCAATTTCCATCGCATAACATGGATCCTCCCACTAGATACACCTGTGGAAAGTCACGCCTAGAAAATCAAGAAAACAGAAGTCACAGGTGTGCTATATGCGGCAGTGGTGAAAACAGAAGTCACAGGTGTGCTATATGTGGCAGTGGTGAAAACAGAAGTGACAGGTGTGCTATATGTGGCAGTTATGAAAACTGCCAGGGTGACCCACACATACGCACACCTAATAGATGACCCCTGGAGTGTTATACACCCCCTGACAGTTGATTGAAGGATATCCTTTTTTGTTGATGTACTTCTTTCTCTGTTCACTGGGTGGGGCTTTTATTTTAATATATGTGCAGTCTACAGTCCCCAGAATATCAGGATAATGTGCTATGACACACACATGTTGCATGGTAGTAGTTTTTTCCACTGGGGTATGTGGAAATCAGATATGCACCCTTACATGTTGCAACAGTGTATTGAGAAATTGGTGCACTGTTCTTGAGGCTGAGGCCTGTAATACCCATGATATATCCCCTGTGGGTCTTTGAAAAGTACCTGTAACTA
>NC_056744.1:1692014226-1692146726 GCF_019279795.1 Protopterus annectens | reverse complement strand
CCAGTTATAAAATGTTCCATTGTTGTAAAATAAAAAACACAATCCAGTTGTAAAAGCCTACTACACTATTTCTGTTAAGCGCTTTTCATCTTGCTTATAGCAAGACTTCTTCAGACCACATACAGTTACATCACACTGTGGTATAATACCTGTTCCACTCTCAACTTCCCTTCAGGTAATTACACAAGTAAATATGCTGCTTGATTAGTAATTGATAAATGATATATCAATTAAGTTAGTGCTTCACTGTTACTTAGATTTCAATAAATGAAGCTCCTAAATAATGTGTTGTGTATGTTGTTTACATTAAAATATGTAGGCTCTTGCTGAAATACATGTACTTGCATCATACAATAATTAAATAAATTGTATAAGTTTGTGTCAAGTGTTATGAATTTATATTTATGTTTAAAATAAATAATTGTTTAAAATACATAGTTGAAAAGTTATGAATTTATATTTAGGACAAATACTTGTTTAAAATGCATAGTTAAGAATACATACTTAAAATGTTTCATTTCTACTAAGTCTACTACTTAAAACATACCTTAATACATAAATAAGTCAAGACATTAATACATAAATCAGCTCTACCAAAACTGTTACAACTATTTGCTTGAAGCATGCAGTATTTAAATAAATTTAAGTATCTAACAAATCTTATCTAACCAACCTGTCTGAAGTACATTTCCTGAAGTCTATAAAACAAACAGCGTTAGTCTTGCCTGATAATGTGCATTCAGAAATGATGAATAATAAATGAATAAGCAGGGCTGAGGAATGGGAAAAGGGGGGAAGGGGAAAAAAGAAGAAGAGGAGGGAAAGGGATTCTACAAAATTTTCTATGTACCCTCTAGAATGCATGCTTAGATTTATGACTTCATGAATAAAATATCTTGAAAGGCTCTTCAGTCTCAGTATACAAGCTATTGGATAAATTTATTTATTTTATTTTATTTTATTTTACATTTGTTGACCGGGCTAGTCTAGCTGGAGAAATTTCCATTTTCAGTAGAGGCCCGGGGAGAAAAGCTCCACAGAGTGAGATACATTCAGAGATGAAAAAATTTACATACAAAAAAAAATTGTCATACAAAAATGTAATAGCAGTAAAAATTTTATTCAAACTGGGGGCATGACAGGCACGGGTTCTAAGTTGCCAGGACAATTCTAATTTTTTCAAGAGTAAAGCAATTGGTCCGCCTCTCCCATCTTCTGCAACATTGTCTATTGCTCGAAAACCAAATGAGTGGTTCGGGAATTCACCTACATGTCTGGCTAAGGCATTTTCTTGTTTATACTTCCTAATACCATAAAGGTGTTTATACACCCTTTCCCTAAGTTTCCTGTCGTTTTACCGATATAGAATGTAGGACATGATTTACATGAAGCTAGGTAAACCACACCCTTGGAGTTACAGTTGAATTTGCATTTAGTACTGTACTCCTGCCCATGGATAGAAAAATTCTGACCTGTATCAATGTAGGGACAATAAGGGCACATCTGGCATTTACACATTCCTTCAGTATTAACAAACAATACTCTTCCTTTATTTCCTTCCAGCAGGTTCTTTAGGTTTTTCTTTTCTAAAAACTGTTTTAGGTGGCCCTTGTAGTTTACCAGATAGAACACTATCGGACCGAATTAGGTCCAAGTTCTTACTTATGATGTTCATTATAGAATACCCATCCAGGCTGTATGAAATAATAAAGTCAGACGGGCCTATTGGGTTTCTTGCATTACCATGCCTTTCTGATGAAATTGATTGGAGCATGTCCTCCACCCCCAAAATAAGTTGGTAAAACCCCCTCTGTCTTTTATTTACCACTTCTACAGTTTGGTCCTTTACCAGTCATTCAGGGTATCCTCTCTTAGAGAACATTTCTCTAAGTTTCTCACACTCTATTAAAACGTCTTCCTTATTTGAGACCATATGAGCTGCCCTCACAAGCTGCCCCTTCACCACTGATCATTTCTGGGGCAGAGGGTGACAGCTACTAAAATGCAGGAGCACATTAGAATAAGTGTCCTTTCTGAATATTCTAGCAGTATAGGAGTTGTATTTCAAATCCTTCTTTAAATCAATGTCCAGGTAAGCTATTCTGTCTGTATTGAAAGTGTAAGTAAACTTCAAAAAACTTGTTGTAAACTTGTTGTATTGTTCAAATACGACACTAACTGGATGGCATTAGTTTCATCCCCTTCAATTAACATAAAAATGTCATCCAGAGATCATGTATAAAAATGCATCTGCCTTACAATGTGAGGAACCTTTCTTACAAACTCCCTTTCCCAGTATGCCATCACCAGGTTAGCAAAACTGGCTCCACATGGGAAGCCTATTTCCACACCTATTTTTTTGTATATAGTACTTATTATCAAATGTGATAAAATTGTTGGACAAAATAATGTCCAACAATTCCTCCACTAGTCCTATTTCAGACCCAGGTTCTCCTAAACTGTGCATCAATAGGCTTACGCACTCAATACCTTCTATATGAGGGATTGATGAGTTCATCCTTGTTCTACCGGCAGCAATTCTGAAACTTTGCTGAATCTGAGCACACACACAGCTCATGGCAAATGCAGTAAATGGTGAAGTTAATTACAACAGGACAACAGGAATCCTGTTGATTCGAGTAATAAACCCTTGGGGCTTATTGGAGCTCCACCCAAGGGTTTGAATGCCTGGTTCAAAGATGTTCCGATGTTTCAAGAGCCCACAAGTAGTAGACAACTGGATACAGGACAACCGGCTGATGGGTTACCAAACATAACAGTTAACCGTAAACTGTTGGATTCCAAGTTACTAAAATACAAAAAGTTGCAACTCGAAGTTGCATATTTTAAGGAGTGTGTAAGTGAGTGTATAGTCCCTAAGGGGCTCAGATCATGGCAATACCCGACTGGGCTGGTGGAAGGTTCTAAATTCAACAAAGACTTAATAATGCTTTTTAATAAGCATGGAATGGAACTTCTTGAACTGATGAGCCAAACACTATCAACAGGCAGTGGAGGAATTGATGATGGAAGCAACTATTTTGGATGAAATTATCAAGAAGGACTTGGACTTTTAACGTTATAAATTTGAATATGAAAGATGTTTTTCAAGCATAGACCAGTACTTAGGAAAATTGAAGGAAACAAAGGTAAACAAAAAAATGAAAAGAGACAGGGAAGCATATGAATCAGGCAAAGCCTACCTAAAACCCCCCACTTCACAATCTGGTCCATCGACGAAGGGACTTTCAAAGAAGGCTGAATTTTTAATGAATAATCAGCAGAACAATAGGACTAGTAACAATGAAAGTGGTGCTATACAAAGGGGTCCTTCTGGGACTATACAGAATGGGGCCGGTTTGGATTATAAAACTTCTATGAAAAGGAATACACAACAAGGGGGGGTTCCCATCTATCCCAAAAGGGGAAGGAAATTTTCGGAAACAGGTCTCAGACTACAACCTGAGGCAGGGTCTACCCCGGGTTGTGTACAATTCGACGAACAACCAGTACCCACAATGGAGGTAATGGAGACATCTTTGGATAATTGTAAAATTATTCTCAGTACAGAAGGTGACCTTAAAATTTTCAATTTCTCTAGTATCGAAGTAGATGTTGTTTTAGCTGATTTACTTGCAAAAGGACAGACTTCTGTAATATCTAGAAAAGCTGAAAAATCTGAGACTGTTATAGACTTGAAATTGTTACCCGGAAACTGAACCTAAAATTTTTTGTTTGGTAATGATAATTATGAAAATAAATCATTTCATATTGCTAGTACTTACTGCCCGCCCCTACACCCTACATTAGCTACATTTGAACAGGTATGTGAGTTGGATTTGTACAATCTTATCAACCAACATAAGCATTTTAAGGTTAGCTCCCATAACATAACATCTGAGGAGAAAGAAGCCCTCAAATTGATACAACAGATAGATGTTAGAGTGACGCAACCTGACAAGGGTGGGGGGTTGGTGATAATGGACAAGCACGAATACCAACAAAAAATGGGGAAAGTTCTTGACAGTGAGGTGTACGCTGAAGTATCACGGAATGAATTAAATATTGCTTATATGAGAATACGTTCCTCACTGGAAGAAATGTTTATTGAGGCCAGGTTAGATGTAGACTCTCTCAATTTTCTGAACATGCCAGCTCCTAAGATTCCTATTCTGTTCAGTATTCCGAAAATTCATAAGTCTGTTTCTGACCCACCCATAAGGACAGTTGATGCGAGAAACAATATCACTTATGCATGTGCAAAGTACATGGACCAGATTTTGAAAAAATATGTAGGGTAACCGGAACAAATTTGCAAAGACTCATGGTCCTTTCTGGCCAATATAAAAAACCTCCAGTTTAATGTCAACTTGAATTTTTTAATGACTGACGTTAAGGACCTATACTCATCAATCCCTCATATGGAAGGTATTGTGTGGGTAAGTCTATTGATGCACAGTTTAGGGGCACCTGGGTCTGAAATAGGACTAGTGGAGAAATTGTTGGACATTATTTTGTCCAACAATTTTATCACCTTTGATAATAAGTACTATATACAAAAAATAGGTGTGGCAATGGGCTCCCCATGTGGAGCCAGTTTTGCCAACCTGGTGATGGCATACTGGGAAAGGGAGTTTGTAAGAAAGGTTCTTCACATTGCAAAGCAGACAAATTTTTATACACTATTTCTGGATGGCATTTTTGTGTTAATTGAAGGGGACAAAAATAATGCCATCCAGTTAGTGTCATATTTGAACAATACAACAAGTTTACAACATGTTTTTTGAAGTTTACTTACACTTTTAATATGGACAGAATAGCTTACCTGGACATTGATTTAAAGATGGACTTGAAATACAACTCCTATACAGCTAGAATATTCAGAAAGGATATTTATTTTAATGCGTTCCTGCATTTTAGTAGCTGTCACCCTCTGCCCCAGAAATGATCAGTGGTGAAGGGGCAGCTTGTGAGAGCAGCTCGTATGGTCTCAAATAAGGAAGACTTTTTAATAGAGTGTGAGAAACTTAGAGAAATGTTCTCTAAGAGAGGATACCCTGAACGACTGGTAAAGGACCAAACTGTAGAAGTGGTAAATAAAAGACAGAGGGGGTTTTACCAACTTATTTTGGGGGTGGAGGACATGCTCCAATCAATTTCATCAGAAAGGCATGGTAATGCAAGAAACCCAATAGGCCCGTCTGACTTTATTATTTCATACAGCTTGGATGGGTATTCTATAATGAACATCATAAGTAAGAATTGGGACCTAATTCGGTCCGATAGTGTTCTATTTGGTAAACTACAAGGGCCACCTAAAACAGTTTTTAGAAAAGGAAAAAACTTCAAAGAACCTGCTGGAAGGAAATAAAGGAAGAGTATTGTTTGTTAATACTGAAGGATTGTGTAAATGACAGATGTGCCCTTATTGTACCTACATTGATACAGGTCAGAACTTTTCTATCCATGGGCAGGAGTACAGTACTAAATGCAAATTCAACTGTAACTCCAAGGGTGTGGTTTACCTAGCTTCATGTAAATCATGTCCTACATTCTATATTGGTAAAACCAACAGGAAACTTAGGGAAAGGGTATACGAACACCTTTATGGTATTAGGAAGTGTAAACAAGAAAATGCCTTAGCCAGACATGTAGGTGAATTCCTGAACCACTCATTTGGTTTTCGAGCAATAGACAGTGTTGCAGAAGATGGGAGAGGCGGACCAATTGCTTTACTCTTGGAAAAATTAGAATTGTCCTGGCAACTTAGAACCCGTGCCTGTCATGCCCCTAGTTTGAATAAAATTTATCCAATAGCTTGTATATTGAGATTGAAGAGCCTTTCAAGATACTTTATTCATGAAGTCATAAATCTAAACATGCATTCTGGAGGGTACATAGAAAATTTTGTAAAATTAATTTCCCTCCTCTTCTTCTTTTTTCCCCTTCCCCCCTTTTCCCATTCCTCAGCCCTGCTTATTCATTTATTATTCATCATTTCTGAATGCACATTATCAGGCAAGACTAACGCTGTTTGTTTTATAGACTTCAGGAAATGTACTTCAGACAGGTTGGTTAGATAAGATTTGTTAGATACTTAAATTTATTTAAATACTGCATGCTTCAAGCAAATAGTTGTAGCAGTTTTGGTAGAGCTGATTTATGTATTAAGGTATGTTTTAAGTAATAGACTTAGTAGAAGTGAAACATTTTAAGTATGTATTCTTAACTATACATTTTAAACAAGTATTTATTCTAAATATAAATTCATAACTTTTTAACTATGATTTTCAACTATGTATTTTAAACAATTATTTATTTTAAACATAAATATAAATTCATAACACTTGACACAAACTTATACAATTTATTTAATTATTGTATGATGCAAGTACATGTATTTCAGCAAGAGCCTACATATTTTAATGTAAACAACATACACAACACATTATTTAGGAGCTTCATTTATTGAAATCTAAGTAACAGTGAAGCACTAACTTAATTGATGTATCATTTATCAATTACTAATCAAGCAGCATATTTACTTGTGTAATTACCTGAAGGGAAGTTGAGAGTGGAACAGGTTTTATACCACAGTGTGATGTAACTGTATGTGGTCTGAAGAAGTCTTGCTATAAGCGAGATGAAAAGCACTTAACAGAAATAGTGTAGTAGGCTTTTACAACTGGATTGTGCTTTTTATTTTACAACAATGGAACATTTTATAGCTGGAATACTTGGTTTTCCTTTGGATTACTTCTGGACTGTCCCTGGTTTGTGAAGGGGTCTGTCCGTTTTGGAGATATTCATCTGTAGTTTCCTTTTTTGAATTATTTTCATAAAAATATAGTCTATATTTCCTAATATTATTAGTCTCTTCTTTATATTTTTCTTTCATCCTTTTTCCATATCGATGTAATTACCCCAGCACAAATTCCTCCTTCTTTTACACATTTCTCTAACTGTTCATTTAATAGTTAATAAAACACTGTTGTTTTATTTTCATTCGTCTATACATGACTTAGTCCATCCACTCCTGGTGTTGATTCCTTACCACATTTTCTTGTGCAATACTTCTAAACCACTTTCCATTTTCAGATAATTTTAAGTATTTTAGGTATTTTTCACAATCCATTCCCTTCCCTTCTTCTCTCTCATACATTTTCCCACCATTTCCGTGACTTATCCTTAGTTATATTTAATATGACCTTCTGTCTCCATCTTTCTGTTTCTAGTTTTTACCTGTTTCTATAAACATAGTGAAACTTCCTGCTAACAGTGTTTTTAATTTGTCTCTTAGTCATATTTGTATATGCAGAAACTACAATTAGACTTACACATTTCCTTTATGCCACAGATTACTACCTCTTTTAGGTATTACTATTGTCACATCTAATCTCTTTCTTTCTCTGCTTCTTATGGAAATCCTCATCCCTAAATAAAAAGAACTCCCCACTGACCACGTAATCTTCCATCCCATATAGCCCTATAAACATAGAACTCCCCACTGACCACATAATCTTCCATCCCATATATCCCTAAATACATAGAACTCCCCACTGATCACATAAGCTTCCATCCCATATATCCCTAAATACATAGAATTCCCCACTGACCACATAATCTTCCATCCCATATATCCCTAAATACATAGAATTCCCCACTGACCACATAATCTTCCATCCCATATATCCCTGTAAACATAGAACTCCCCACTGACCACATAATCTTCCATCCCATATATCCCTAAATACATAGAATTACCCACTGACCACATAATCTTCCATCCCATATATCCCTAAATACATAGAATTACCCACTGACCACATAATCTTCCATCCCATATATCCCTAAATACATAGAATTACCCACTGACCACATAATCTTCCATCCCATATATCCCTAAATACATAGAATTCCCCACTGACCACATAATCTTCCACCCCATATATCCCTAAATACATAGAATTCCCCAATGACCACATAATCTTCCATCCCATATATCCCTAAACACATAGAATTCCCCAATGACCACATAATCTTCCATCCCATATATCCCTAAACACATAGAACTCACCACTGACCACATAATCTTCCATCCCATATATCCCTAAATACATAGAATTCCCCACTGACCACATAATCTTCCATACCATATATCCCTAAATACATAGAATTCCCCACTGACCACATAATCTTCCATCCCATATATCCCTAAATACATAGAATTCCCCACTGACCGCATAATCTTCCATTCCATATATCACTAAAAACATAGAATTCCCCACTGACCACATAATCTTCCATCCCATATATCCCTAAACACATAGAACTCACCACTGACCACATAATCTTCCATCCCATATATCCCTAAACACATAGAACTCACCACTGACCACATAATCTTCCATACCATATATCCCTAAATACATAGAATTCCCCACTGACCACATAATCTTCCATCCCATATATCCCTAAATACATAGAATTCCTCACTGACCACATAATCTTCCATCCCATATATCCCTAAATACATAGAACTCACCACTGACCACATAATCTTCCATCCCATATATCCCTAAATACATAAAACTCACCACTGACCACATAATCTTTCATCCCATATATCCCTAAATACATAGAATTCCTCACTGACCACATAATGCTCCATCCCATATTACTGTAATTCTTTCTCTTCTCTTTCTTCACCCATTTTGCATCCAACAAACATATCACTTCCATACTTAATGTCTTACACCTCTCAGTCACTACAAAACCTCTGACATAATTTTTAATACTATTTACATTTAATGCCAGTTTTCCTGTATTATTCCTTTCCTTTTACATCCTTTTTCTTCCAGTGTTTACTTTTCTTTTTCTTCACCCTTTGGATAATTGACACTTTATCATTTGTCTTGTTCCTCTCCTGTTTCACATCCTCTCTCATTTCCTTTGTCACTCCCGAATGCCGCATACTTTGGATAATTGACATTTTATCATTTTGCCTTGTTCCTCTCCTGTTTCAGATCCTCTCTCATTTCCTTTGTCACTCCTGAATGCCGCATACTTGCTTTTACTCTGCACCTGAAGATTTTCTCCTTGTAAAACTGTCCTACTTTAGTTATGTCATCCTTTTCCATATGAACCATCCTTTTCCCTCAGTCATTTCCCCATAATACTTTCTCCACCAATATCTTCAGTAATATTCTCATTTGACACTTTCTTCTGTATAGTTTTCATCTATTCTTTCTTTTTCTAAGACAGGAAGTATTATCAAAACTGTCCAAATTCATTTTTACATTTTGTTTTACAATTCTTAGCAGTATGTTCCCTCTTCCCACATTAACCACATCATCTTGTATTACAGATTTACACCAGTGTCACCCTATGAAAACAAGCTTTAAGTTGACTTCAATACATCACACTTCCCTTTTTCTCATTGCTAGATATTATAAGTGAAATATGCTGAATTTTACTCTCATGCACATTTATGGTCACCCGTATATCTTCACCCACATCCAAACATTTTTTTCATCATAAATTTTTAACTGCATTCACTTTGCTACAACAGTCAAAAAAATAAAAGCCTCACTCCAGTACTTCTACATTCAAAGTTCTGAATTGCAAGTTTATCTTTTTTAATTGCAGTCCTAAGTTCTGAAAAATAGTAATTCCAAGGGGTTACTAATTTGTTTTTCTCTGGTTCATGCATAAGTCTTTTTAATAAAGTAAATGTTTCAAAGGTACTTCACAAAAAAAGTTATTTACCTTAATAAATTAATGCTCCTATTGTTCTGTAACTGAAAACCTCATAGGAAAATAACATCACCCATAATTTAATGTATATTTGCATTGTAAGTATATTTTGATTCTTAATATTGGTGACCTCTTTTGATTCTGTTGATTTTCTACTTTCTCTTCCTCTTCCATACTGGTATCGTTTTTTACCTTTGTTTATGATACCCCCATATGGCAACTTCTTTTTACTACCCAACAAACAACTCTGTTGCATGAGTATACCCTTAAAGCTGGCTTCACAACCAGCTGAACATTCCCCAAGCTCTCTCCTTCCATCTTCACTGGTCTATACTCCTTCTCTGGCTTGCCAAGCAGTCCATCCTCCACTACCTCCCCCAGCACCAGATCAACCATCACACTTCTCATACTCCAGCTTGCATCCAATCCATCATTTATCTCATCTTTACTCATCTTCATCAGCACTGGCATTTCCAGTCCTCCTCAATCCAACTCTGTAATCATCACTTCCTGTCTTTATATTTCAGATTGTTTAACCAATACACTTTGTCCCTTCATCCTTGACCTGCTCTCTGTGTTCCTCTTTCAAATTTCCACAAGTTAATATGAACACCACCTTGAGTCTTCCCGAAAATGAGGCCACCAGCTTAGTAGGACTAACCCTTCAACAAAAGCATACATAACATAAATACATAAAAATGAAATCAATAAAATAAACATATTAGTATGTTTTAACATGGAGAAGAAATAAAAAAAAAAAAACAATTCCCTTTTGACTGGAGTGTATAGATCATACAATACCATGAAAAGATACAACAGCTTTGAAAGCTGCCAAACAAAAAAGCAGATTTGAGTGTTTAACAGCAATTAAAGCTACTAGTCTGTAAGAGATGTAGCTGGCTTCTGTCCACTCTCTCTGTGGTAGTATTAAGTATCTGACAGCTTTCAAAGACCTCCTATTTGTTTCTACAACTAGTAATACATTGGAGCAGCTGAAACGTCACATACTACAAAGAATTATCACTAACAAGCTCAAATCACTGCAAAATAATTATGTGCTCTCTGCATGCATGCCAAGATTCATCTCTTGAGCTTTGATCTCCAGGTGATTTTCTTTACCTTCATGCATTTCTGTTCACAAACCCAACCCCAAGCCTCTATTTCTATGTTTCTTAAAATGGTAATGAAGAGAGTTCTAGATTAAAGAGAAATACAGTCTTAATCAATGTTTAAAGAAGTCTTCTATACAGAAGAAAGTATCCAGTTGTAATATTTGTCTAGATTTGTTGTAATTTCTAGACGTTTTAGCATAGTTTTCACTTTATATTTTCCACATTGCAACCTTGTGCAAGTGCCACATTTGCACTTATTCTCTAATTGTATCCGTTATCTCAATGTATCATTCCTCACGTGTCAGAGCTGTAACACCTATATCCAGGAAGGAGCTTCATTTTTTACAGAATTAACCAAATTCTTCAAATGGTTATACATTACTTACCTAAATGTTGCAGCAATAAGGATGTGGCAAAAATATCCAAAGATGCCAACAAAGTTTTTCATACCATTAAAATGCAAATGCCATTCCTAATTTTGGAAAATACGTATTCTTCTCAGTATATGGGCAGTATGATATATATTCTTTTCAAATATTTTTATTAGATTTTTTTAAAAGACCATGAATTATACAATATATAAAGTACAACAATAAAAACAAAATATAAGTACATAACCAAAACAGAAATATATACAAGGTCCATAACATAAATATCTTCCTTTATCATTATTAATACTTATCTAAAAGATCTTTTAATTTCAACCATGACAGTGTTTTATGTGTAACATTTGTTGTTCTGATGTAAGCAGTATTCCCTATTAGAAATAGTATTTGCTAAAGAAATAGAGTCTAAAAAAGAGAGGAGTTTCTGACATTTCCAGTTTATTGTAATAATTTTCCTAGCAACTGTAAGAAGTAACCAAAGAAGATGTGTTTGTGTTTTTGGTATTGTATCTGGAATTGGCGCATTAAATAGTATTAATGAATTTATTATACAATTATCTGAACACAATGCCTTAGCAAAATCTTTGAAGTCAGACCAAAATGGTAATATCATTGTGCAATTCAAAGTCATGTGTACACAATCTGCCTCCAAACATTCATTACACCTCCAACATTTAATTATATATTTTTTGTACATTAGTGCAATTTTATGTGGTATTTTATGAGGTATTGTTTACAGATTTAAATATTAAAGGTTTATTGGCTTCTGAAAAGGGTTCTTTGTTGACTTTAGTTGAATAGCTCCAAAATAAATCATCTGAGATGTAAATTTAATCGCTTAAGCATTTATATATGATTGACAGGGACATAATCTTGGAACAACCTTGTGAGTTAATTCCAAAAAATAAAGGTGATGTTTTAGAGATTATGAATGAAGCAGTATTTAGGTCTGATTTTAGCTCATTTACAAGAAATTCTCTAAATATTTGTATATTTAACCAGTTATCTTGTTTTATATTATATTTGGATATAAGAAAGTTCAAATAATACAGTTTGTTATTATTTAGACATTGATGTCAAAATATCAAACCATTATTTTTGATACGCTTTCATTTATTTAAGTTGAATGAATCTAAATATCCCTTTGTGAAAGTTATTGGGAACGTTAAAAACAATGTATTTTTGTCAAGTAATTGCTGCACATTATCTTTTTAAAATTAGATATGACATAGTTAATAAAGGGGAAGGAGTTTGCATTTTTTATGAAATATTACATCTTTTAATATCAAATATATTTTCTACATATCAGAGAGATGTATGTCATCACTTTCTATTACAGAATTTAAAGATAAGAGTACTTTATGGATATTTTTCCAACTTGAAATATATTCATTATTTAACCATATACTTACTAAATTAAGAATAGTTGAATCGGCGTACATTTCAATATTTGGAAATATTCTACCTTGCTCCCAACTCTTATAGTGCCAATGAAAACTAATTCTCATTTTTTGTAGATACCATGAAAAATGTTATAGCAGTGAGCTTATTTGTTTAATTACTTTTTTGAATGGGCAGCTATTAATGTTTGCATGTAAAATAAAATTTTCGATAAAATAATAATTTTTATCAACATTAATCTTTCATCTGTCGTAAAGAATATTTTGTTCCAGACTTCTAATTGTTTTTTAATATCAACTACATTTTTGTAATTTCTCTTAATAGATTCATTCCAATTAGATTTTATAACTACGTCCAAGTATTTAAATTGTTCATTATCCCAGTTAAAGTCATTATATTGTCTTAATAAGAAAGTTTTTTTTATTCATCAATATTAATATCGTCTTGATTTGGGATTGCGTTATTCTTGTTCTTTTAACTCCTAAGAGATGACAGAGCTTTTAAGTTTTAAACAGTCTGTTTTGTGTCTTCTTATTTTCTGCCTCAGTGCACCTTCCTAGTTTTATAACACAACAGATTTTTTAGGGTTGTTAATAGAAGTCATGCAATTCTGATTTGTCTTAATACGAATTTCTACTTCCAAAGAATCTTAAGATTTTTCTTCCTACATTCCTAAACTGATGACAGTCATTTTATTAGTTCTCTCTATTTTTTTCTCAGTCTCTGCTACAACTACAGTCCCTCTTTCACACATATTAATGTAAATCCATACTGAATCCTTCACCTTCCATCAAATTAATTTCTGACAAAAAATATTTTTTTCATCATTCACATTTTTTCTTTTTCTCTCATTATACAACCATACTTGAGTTTTCAAAAGATGACTGTGTGTCTTGTATATTATTTGTGTTCTTGTTGCATTTGTTGAGTACTTCAATGGTTTAACGAGTCATTAAGACTTAATATTGTTGTATATGCTTGGGGCTCCATTCCTCAGATATCACTACTTCACTGCTCCATCAGTTCTGTTCAGTTTACTGCCTTTCTGGATGACTGAATTGCTTACTTTCATTCATTACATTCCACTTCTGATCTACTACAACTTTTTCCTGGATATCTCTGCCTGAATATATATTCAGACGTCTTTGAAAATCCTGTAATCCCATTAGATATTAATGCATGCATGCTACAGCATATCAAATCAATTTTTATTTCTTGATTCCAACTGGCCTCTTTTGGGATCTTGAATGCTAGAGGTGGTCATTTCTTGTCATATGCCTTCTCATTTAATCAAAACACTGTCCTGATTCAGTTATTTGTGGACAAGTTTTGTATCCATAATCCTCCAAAGGTTTTCAGGTACTTATTTCCTTTTGCATTTTACACCTAATGTTGGGTGTAACACTTATGGGTCAATTATGGGCATTACTGAATAACATTTCTGCATCCCTAAGGCTATACTGCTGTTGCATGTACCACACTTGCATGGTCTCTTTTGCTTTATTTCTCTACTGTATAGGTTTTTTACTAATGCAATGAGAATAAAGCCAGTTCAAAATCAAAGTATAATTAAAGTTCAAGAATCAGTACTACTTCAATCTTTGATGTTTACATTGAGTGCTCTTCTAAGCACCTACAATGTAACCAGAATGTTTACCACGAGTGCTCTTCTAAGCACCTACAATGTAACCAGAATGTTTACCACGAGTGCTCTTCTAAGCACCTACAATGTAACCAGAATGTTTACCACGAGTGCTCTTCTAAGCACCTACAATGTAACCAGAATGTTTGTCACGAGTGCTCTTCTAAGCACCTACAATGTAACCAGAATGTTTACCATGAGTGCTCTTCTAAGCACCTACAATGTAACCAGAATGTTTACCACGAGTGCTCTTCTAAGCACCTACAATGTAAACAGAATGTTTACCATGAGTGCTCTTCTAAGCACCTACAATGTAACCAGAAGTGCTCCTTATAAAGTTCTTACAGGAGCAGCTACATTAGTAGAATATTCAAGTATGCTTGGAAATTACTTGTTAGTAACTCAGTTGCACCTTTTACTATGTGAACTACCCAGATGTTCTTGACCCACTTTGCTGTAGCATCTGCTTGCATGTAGCATGTGCTTGCATGCTCTGATAACAGGTTTATGCCTGTCAGTATACCACCCACTAACTCATATAAAGAACTATTTCAGTAATTAATGTTAATTTTCTCCTTTTGTAGTTCCAAATCCTGGTTTTCCAGCTTTTGCTGTCTTAGCGTTTGTTCTTAGATGACCCCCTGTAATCACTACATCTTCATTTTTCACTAATTCATTATCATTGTTTTTCTCAGCTACTTGCATATTGTAATACTAGTACAGTCTCAAATGTAACAGTCATGCTACATTATTGTGCCTTTAAGTATACATACCCTCAGTCATAACAATATCAAAATTGGCAATGAGATGTGTAACTGTTTGTAGATCTGCACTACAAAACATGTACTTGTCTGTAGCTTTCATGTTTTCTGCAGATTTGTGAAGTAATAGGTGCATTATATATTCTATTACCTGGAGATGCCATTCTTCGTTTAATATGACCTCCTCTCAGGCACTCATGCATCAAATCACAATCAGCACATGACTATTGCAGGGTTTTCTATACCTGTCAGTAGAATTGCAGACTTTTCAATTTTCTTTTGTTCTCGATCTTTACATTCATTCTTTTGATTTTTTTAGCATTTTTTGTTGGAATTTTCAGCTCTGCCTTCTACACTCGATCCTTTCCTAAATAGTGCTGCTGATCTGAGCAAAGATACAATATTGCACCAGCTTCCTTTGTGGTTTACAACTTACATTATACGTAAACCTCGTGGATTTGAACACATCTGCAGTCCCACAACTATAGACTTATACCTGCAGTCAGTATCAAGGAAGCCCGTGCCTCCTACAAAGGGATATACAAATATGCATACCTGTTTACGGTACATCACGTTACAGCAGTACAGTACTTTTCCTACCTGCCTAGCCAACGCTTTTTAGGGCCAGTCAGTAATACCAGTTGTGAAGGCTGCCAGCCTAGCCAGATAGAATTTTGCAGATAATTCTATCATTTATAAATATGAATGTAAACTACAGGATTGTTGTCTTAAATGTAAAGAAATACTTTTACATGTGGAACTGGAAATAAATGTGACAACAGTGCACTCTACTGACCAAAGTAAAGCATGTGGTGACCCTTTCATGTAGACAGTGGTGCCAAAGGGTCTAGATGAAGAAATTCTATTGTTTTAACCAAGAGTTAAACTGCTAGATTTAAACATGCAAAATGTATTTTTATTGCTCTGCTTCCTGACCAGCTGCAAGATAACAAAATGAGATGTTAAGAATGTAAATGCAGTTTCTGTTAGGTTCATAGGTTGGTACTGAGCTATCTGCCTGAAGGCATATATTAGCCCAGCCACATTGTGTGGTATTCACCGCCCCTTTAGTAGTTCCCTAGACCCTTGTACTAGCAGCTAGTACCCATGGCCCCTATCTAGTAGTGCTGTTGGTGTGATCCCCGGTGTGAACTTTCTGTTACCCATCCACTCATCAAGGTTCCTCTTGAAGAGTGATAGTGAGGGGCTCTGTCTTATGTAGATCGGGACCCTGTTCCATAGTAAGGGAAGTCTCTGCGAAGGGAATCTATCCCTCCAGCATGTTCTATTCATTGTTGTGTTGAGGTTTATATCCCTGGAGCGTGTAGCTTGAGTAGATTTGGTTTTGCTAAGATGGAGCATGTTCAACAATTCTGGGTTGGACATGGCTCTGTACATTAGATAGAGGTCGCCTCTGAGAAAGCGGTATGCAACAGAGAACAGTCTTAGCTTTTTCAATCGTGCTGCATAGGGCAACTGTTTGAGGCCAGTAATCCTCTTGGTTATGTACATCTGTGGTCTCTCCAGCTGCTGGAGATGTCTAGCCAGGTACATTCCAATTGGTGCATTGTACTCAATAATGGGTCTGATGAGGGAAGAGTAGAGGGGCACCATTACATCCTTACATCTTGATGCGAACCCTTTCATGATCAGATGGGTCACATAGAAGGATTTTATAACCACTTTGGCAACATGGTTATCAAAAATGTTAGCCTGGGAACCCAGGGAAGCATGAAGAAAGATATAATGTGTAGCCTGGGAACCCCAGGAAAGTGTGAAGAATGATGTAATGTGAATCAGAACTGCAATTTCAATTTAAACAGAGAGAACCAGAGATTATTGAGCATTTTTGTCTTGACCATCCAACTCATCAGCACTCTGACTATTTTCTTAAGTAAGTTTATCTTAGACTTGTGTTTTCTTTTAGAAATAGCTAGGAACTAGAAATATTAGACTAAGTATTTTTCTGTGATGTCAGAACTGTACCACTGAATTGTTTTAAGTATTTCTCTGTGATCTCTGAACTCTTGACTAGCACTGTATAGTAAGAAGTATTGTCTTGTGTTTTTATTATTTATTATTAAATATTTTAAAACTTTTCAACTGTGGCTGTTTTGTGTAGAGATAAGTTAAGCTCTAGAGTACATTGCATATTTATAGTGATTATTGTACCAAGTCACTCTAATAAGCCTTGCCTGTTTAGTTATACTACCAATTGGATAATAATATTGCACAGTAATAATTGGACATCCTATTAAGGGCCTTTGAGTAGCTGATAAATATTAGCTGGGTTGTTGCAGGCAATTCAACCATATAGTCTAGGTAATAGGGGCACAGCTGGAGAACCTGTGCCAGCCTTTCCCAGGAGTGTCTGTGTGGTTGTATAAACTTTTATCTAAAGTGTGTGTGTGTGTGTGTGTGTGTGTGTGTGTGTGTGTCAGCTACTTGGGCATGGACACAAAGCACTGGTTGGACAGAGAGGATGCTGGAGGTTTTAGCTTGCTCAGCTAGTCTGAGATCTGGACCCTATAGCTGTGCCAGTGGGGAGTCTTATTGAGGACCTGGAGAGCAAGGGAGCAACCAGCCCTGGACTGACTGTGATCTCTGTGTGCTCTTAAGGGAAATTGCACTTTACTGTATTTGTTATCCTTTCCTTCATATATGAGATGCCCTCTCTGGCGTTAGTGGTGAGGATTGAGGCTTATTAATTGCTGGGCCTGGGCATGGGTGTCACACCAGTATTTAAGTTGGAATGGGGTGTGGCAGTGATTTTTGCCTTGAACTTTACTTCTAGATGTCAAGGTAGTATTCAATTTAATCTTCTTAAATACTCTTTACTAAGCATTAGCTTCACTGGTTCATTTTGTACTGCTGATGCTTTATGTTTTCCCAGATATTTTTATACTTTATTTCTCAGTTCTTTCATATTTCATCCTCTTTCAGGTTATGATACTTCAATTTTCCCTGTTATAAAAGCTGTCCTGCTTTAGCACATATTTTATGGCCAAATGTCATTGTAATATCATCTAAACATGTTTAACCAATTGTAGTTGTACTTTCAGTTGCTTGTTAGATGATATAGAAACTTTAAACCATCTACAAAAATTAAATGAGATGTCATTCAGGGAGGTTGTTTTCTCAAAGGAAGCTACACCCTTAGTTTAGATGGTTAAGCAAATAGGGGGCAGGGTTCAAGGCATAACAGCAATACTGATAAGGAATCACTGTGAAGAACCCCTAATGGAGTTTTTACACCAGAGACATTTTTCTTTTTTCATGGATCAACTATAAAGCAAGTTGTCACTTTTCCATACATTTTGCTATGCACACTATCAATGTTTAGTACATTTTTCACAAATGTAAGAATTCTATGATCCCAAACAATAGGTTCATAGGTAGGTACTAGGCTATTGGCCCTAGGGCCTATATAAGCCTAGCCAAAAAGGTACCCTGGCTTTCGCCACCCAAGAAAGTTATTTTCATGTGCCCCTGTCGAGCAGAGCCACAGAGGTGATCCCCGGGGTGAATTTCCCATTTCCCATCCACTGAAGATTTTTCTTGAAGAGTGCTAATGAGGAGCTTTGTTTGCTATAGATAGGTAGTTTCTTCCAGAGTGTGGGAAGTATCTGGGACAGGAAGCTATCCCTCCAGCATGTTCTGTTTATTGTGGTGACAAGGTTTAGGTCCCTAGAGTGTGTATCTCAGAGGGATTGGGATTTCTTTAAGTGGGACATGTCCAACAGCTCTGGGTTTGACATAGCTTTGTATGTTAGGCATAGATCACCTCTGAGTAGGTGATATGCAATGGAATAAAGCTGGATTTTTTTGAGACGGTCTGCGTTGGGCATCTGTTTGAGGCCAGTAATCCACTTTGTGATGTATTTCTACGGCCTTTCCAGTTGTTGTAGATGTCTTGTGAGGTACATACCAAAAGGGGTGTTGTACTCTATAATGGGTCTAATGAGTGATGAGTAGAGGGGAACAATGACCTCTTTCTTCCTGGATGAGAAATCTTTTGTGATGAGGTGTGCCATGTAGAAGGATTTCCTCACTACTGTGGCGATGTGATTATCAAAGGAGAGACTACTGTCCACCTGTGTCCCAAGGTCTCTTATCACACTTTCAGTGTTAAGTAGACTACCACCTATGTGGTAGTTCATGGGTACAGAGTTTTTACCAAAGGGGAAGACAATGCACTTTTTGGCACTGAGCTTGAGGCCATGGCTTTGACACCAGGCATCTGTCTCAGTGAGGCCCTTTTGTAGGATGTCCACGTTGTTAGGAGTTTCAGTTATGGCTCCTAGTTTGCAGTCATCTGCGAACTTCATTAGCCAAAGACCTTCTGTGTTATCCTGTACTTCAGAGAAGTAAATACCAAACAGGACAGGAAGCTGGACTGTACCCTGTGATACTCCACTTGTCACTGGTCTGAAGTCGGATTTGGACTCTACTACTTTCACAGTGTGGGTTCTGTCAGTGAGCCAGTTGGCAACCCATCTTGTGACATAGGGATTTATACCTAGTTCAGTGAGTTTATCTATAATTCCAGAGTGGGGGATGGTGTCAAAAGCTTTGGCGAGATCTAGATAGGCTGTGTAAACCACTTTACCCTCGTTTATGGCTTTGTTGCCTGCTTTAAAGAAGTCTATCAGGTTTAGGAGACATGATCTGCCTTTTACAAACCCAAACTGGGTGGGGTCCAGAGTTTGGAGATTACCAATGTCTTTGTTTATAAAATTCCATGATGATACATTCCATGGTCTTGCAGATCAGGCTAATTGTGTGGAAGGTTCCAGGGTCCAAGGTGGCCCCCCCTTTGTGGAGTGGGATAACCATCACTGTGTGCCTTTCAGTCAGCACAAAGCCTGAGGTGAGGCTATGATTGAACATGGTGCTTAGGTGGGGTGCCAGTTTGTTCTGTAGTTTGTGTAGAACGCAGCCTGGGTTGTCAGTTCTCATGGATGCTGTGTTTTTGGCTTTGGAGAGTGTGGTTTTTACATGTGCAGCCATGATTGCAGGAACTTTGCATTCTTTCAGTATAGAGATGGGCCCTTTAGGGGCTTACAGGGGGGTAAAGTTAGCACTGAACCTGTCTGCTAGGATGTTGGCAATATCAGTTGGTTCTGTATATTTAGTGCCATTGTGCTGTAACTCAGAGCAGATCTGAGTGTTGCCATTGAGATTCTTGACATAGCTATAGAATGCTTTGTGGTTGTCTTTAGAATCCATGGCAATTTTGTTTTTGTAACTAGCTTTGGAGGATTTTATGAGGGTTCTCAGCTTCTTACTGTGGCTGACCAAGAGAGTTCCTCTAATCATGAGATTTTACTCTTTTTTTGCAGCAGTTTCTTTCTTCTGTTGTAGAGTTTGTTTATGGCAGGGGTGATGTGATATGAAATATTATCAGACTTTTAAATGTAATGTATCCAACCCTTATTTATATTCTGGCCCTCAGTTAATGCTTTGTTTATAAATAGCTGATCAGTGGCTCCATACAATTTACTTTTATTATCATTCAATTGCATTACCGTGAATCTGGTCCTTATACTTTCTGTCAATGTACAGAAATGGAAACCAGTTAAAGTTGTCCAGACTTTAATGTTTGCCAGAAGTGCTCTTCTCAACACCCACAACGTACCTAGAATTGCTTTGTTCTGTAATGTACAAGGGATTATCTGCATTAGTACCGTATTTAAGTATTCTTGGAAATGTCAGTCTATTAGGCCCATTGTTCCTTCTACCACTGGAATCATTTATTCCATATTGATCCAGTTTCTGCTAGCATGTCTTCATATTACACCTTTCAGGTACTAAAAAAAACTATGATCTCAGGCTATGGCTACTGCAATAGTGCTGAGTTTGTCCTTTTCTTTTAAAGTACAATATTCGGTGTTGTAGCTTCTTTCCTAGCTGTTTACATTGGATCATCCAACAATCTGATATAATTACGGTTTCATTTTCAATCATTCTTTGTGTTTCTTATTTTCAGTAAATTGCTGCTACCTATAAACTGTAATGTTTGCAAAGTCTCTAATATAACAACTTTGTCACATTTTTGTCCCTTTCAATATGCAGACCCTGAGCCATAAGGATATCACAGCCACCATCAAGGCCTGCAACTGTTTCCTGTTAAGTACTTCATCTGTTTACATCTATTACAATTTTCTACAGATTTTTATGAACATGTATATAGTCCACTGTCTTCAGCTGGCATTATTACCCTTTCATTCTGTGGTACAGGTTCATACCACCTTAGCCATTCATATGTCAAATCTTGACCAACATACGATTGTTCCAGCGATCTCTTTATTGTGGGCTTTATAATTTCTTTTTATGTTCTTCTGGTCATGCTTTTCTCCATTTCTGCTTTGAGTTTCATAACGTTTCCTTTTTAAAATGCTTTATATAATCTATGTAGCATCATTTTACACTTTTCTTCTTCTTCTTACTTTAGAACATCCACTTTATTTGGCGCCAATGATGACAACAGATATGCATGTAGTCCCACAATTACTGACCTATGCATACAAGTAACTGCAAGGACATCAATGCAAGACCAAAGGATACATCTGTTTTTATATAAAACACAGGCATTAAGCAGCATTCTTGCCTTCCTATCCGACTCATTTAACACATTTAGGAACAGCTGATTAATCCAAAGCACAGAGGTCAAGTTGATTTATAGCCTGAACTTCATTCAAAGATATTAAAGGAGGTGTTCAGTGTTAGTTTTAGCCTTCTCAATTCTCCTTATTGAGCTTTAGTCTCATATTTTGTATCGTTGACTCTTTCTGATGTATATTTTCACATGGGTTGACAGAGTAGTTATTCTCATATTTTGTATCGCTGACTCTTTCTGATGTATATTTTCACATGGGTTGACAGAGTAGTTATTCTCATATTTTGTATCGCTGACTCTTTCTGATGTGTATTTTCACATGGGTTGACAGAGTAGTTATTCTCATATTTTGTATCGCTGACACTTTCTGATGTATATTTTCACATGGGTTGACAGAGTAGTTATTCTCATATTTTGTATTGCTGACTCTTTCTAATGTATATTTTCACATGGGTTGACACAGCAGTTATTCTCATATTTTGTATCGCTGACTCTTTCTGATATATATTTTCACATAGGTTGACAGAACAGTTATTCTCATATTTTGTATTGCTGACTCTTTCTGTTGTATATTTTCACATGGGTTGACAGAACAGTTATTCTCATATTTTGTATTGCTGACTCTTTCTGATGTATATTTTCACATGGGTTGACAGAGTAGTTATTCTCATATTTTGTATTGCTGACTCTTTCTGATGTGTATTTTCACATGGGTTGACAGAACAGTTATTCTCATATTTTGTATTGCTGACTCTTTCTGATGTGTATTTTCACATGGGTTGACACAGTAGTTATTCTCATATTTTGTATCGCTGACTCTTTCTGATGTGTATTTTCACATGGGTTGACACAGCAGTTATTCTCATATTTTGTATCACTGACTCTTTCTGATGTATATTTTCACATGGGTTGACACAGTAGTTATTCTCATATTTTGTATTGCTGACTCTTTCTGATGTATATTTTCACATGGGTTGACAGAGTAGTTATTCTCATATTTTGTATCGCTGACTCTTTCTGATGTATATTTTCACATGGGTTGACAGAGTAGTTATTCTCATATTTTGTATTGCTGACTCTTTCTGATGTATATTTTCACATGGGTTGACAGAGTAGTTATTCTCATATTTTGTATTGCTGACTCTTTCTGATGTATATTTTCACATGGGTTGACACAGCAGTTATTCTCATATTTTGTATCGCTGACTCTTTCTGATGTATATTTTCACATGAGTTGACAGAGTAGTTATTCTCATATTTTGTATTGCTGACTCTTTCTGATGTATATTTTCACATGGGTTGACAGAGTAGTTATTCTCATATTTTGTATTGCTGACTCTTTCTGATGTATATTTTCACATGGGTTGACACAGCAGTTATTCTCATATTTTGTATCTCTGACTCTCTCTGATGTATATTTTCACATGGGTTGACAGAGTAGTTATTCTCATATTTTGTATTGCTGACTCTTTCTGATGTATATTTTCACATGGGTTGACACAGCAGTTATTCTCATATTTTGTATCACTGACTCTTTCTGATGTATATTTTCACATGGGTTGACACAGTAGTTATTCTCATATTTTGTATCGCTGACTCTTTCTGATGTGTATTTTCACATGGGTTGACAGAGTAGTTATTCTCATATTTTGTATCGCTGACTCTTTCTGATGTATATTTTCACAAGGGTTGACAGAGTAGTTATTCTCATATTTTGTATTGCTGACTCTTTCTGATGTATATTTTCACATGGGTTGACAGAGTAGTTATTCTCATATTTTGTATTGCTGACTCTTTCTGATGTATATTTTCACATGGGATGACACAGTAGTTATTCTCATATTTTGTATCGCTGACTCTTTCTGATGTATATTTTCACATGGGTTGACAGAGTAGTTATTCTCATATTTTGTATCGCTGACTCTTTCTGATGTATATTTTCACATGGGTTGACAGAGTAGTTATTCTCATATTTTGTATTGCTGACTCTTTCTGATGTATATTTTCACATGGGTTGACAGAACAGTTATTCTCATATTTTGTATTGCTGACTCTTTCTGATGTGTATTTTCAAATGGGTTGACAGAGTAGTTATTCTCATATTTTGTATTGCTGACTCTTTCTGATGTATATTTTCACATGGGTTGACAGAGTAGTTATTCTCATATTTTGTATCGCTGACTCTTTCTGATGTATATTTTCACATGGGTTGACAGAGTAGTTATTCTCATATTTTGTATCGCTGACTCTTTCTGATGTATATTTTCACATGGGTTGACAGAGTAGTTATTCTCATATTTTGTATCGCTGACTCTTTCTGATGTATATTTTCACATGGGTTGACAGAGTAGTTATTCTCATATTTTGTATCGCTGACTCTTTCTGATGTGTATTTTCACATGGGTTGACAGAGTAGTTATTCTCATATTTTGTATCGCTGACGCTTTCTGATGTATATTTTCACATGGGTTGACAGAACAGTTATTCTCATATTTTGTATTGCTGACTCTTTCTGATGTATATTTTCACATGGGTTGACAGAGTAGTTATTCTCATATTTTGTATCGCTGACTCTTTCTGATGTATATTTTCACATAGGTTGACAGAGTAGTTATTCTCATATTTTGTATCGCTGACTCTTTCTGATGTGTATTTTCACATGGGTTGACAGAACAGTTATTCTCATATTTTGTATTGCTGACTCTTTCTGATGTGTATTTTCACAAGGGTTGACAGAACAGTTATTCTCATATTTTGTATTGCTGACTCTTTCTGATGTATATTTTCACATGGGTTGACAGAACAGTTATTCTCATATTTTGTATGGCTGACTCTTTCTGATGTATATTTTCACATGGGTTGACAGAGTAGTTATTCTCATATTTTGTATTACTGACTCTTTCTGATGTATATTTTCACATGGGTTGACACAGCAGTTATTCTCATATTTTGTATCGCTGACTCTTTCTGATGTATATTTTCACATGGGTTGACAGACTAGTTATTCTCATATTTTGTATTGCTGACTCTTTCTGATGTATATTTTCACATGGGATGAGAGAGTAGTTATTCTCATATTTTGTATTGCTGACTCTTTCTGATGTATATTTTCACATGGGTTGACAGAGTAGTTATTCTCATATTTTGTATTGCTGACTCTTTCTGATGTATATTTTCACATGGGTTGACAGAGTAGTTATTCTCATATTTTGTATCGCTGACTCTTTCTGATGTATATTTTCACATGGGTTGACAGTAGTTATTCTCATATTTTGTATCGCTGACACTTTCTGATGTATATTTTCACATGGGTTGACAGAGTAGTTATTCCCATATTTGTATCGCTGACTCTTTCTGATGTATATTTTCACATGGGTTGACAGAACAGTTATTCTCATATTTTGTATTGCTGACTCTTTCTGATGTATATTTTCACATGGGTTGACACAGCAGTTATTCTCATATTTTGTATTGCTGACTCTTTCTGATGTATATTTTCACATGGGTTGACAGAGTAGTTATTCTCATATTTTGTATTGCTGACTCTTTCTGATGTATATTTTCACATGGGATGACAGAGTAGTTATTCTCATATTTTGTATTGCTGACTCTTTCTGATGTATATTTTCACATGGGTTGACAGAGTAGTTATTCTCATATTTTGTATCGCTGACTCTTTCTGATGTATATTTTCACATGGGTTGACAGAACAGTTATTCTCATATTTTGTATCGCTGACTCTTTCTGATGTATATTTTCACATGGGTTGACAGAGTAGTTATTCTCATATTTTGTATCGCTGACTCTTTCTGATGTATATTTTCACATGGGTTGACAGAGTAGTTATTCTCATATTTTGTATCGCTGACTCTTTCTGATGTATATTTTCACATGGGTTGACACAGTAGTTATTCTCATATTTTGTATTGCTGACTCTTTCTGATGTATATTTTCACATGGGTTAACACAGCAGTTATTCTCATATTTTGTATTGCTGACTCTTTCTGATGTATATTTTCACATGGGTTGACAGAACAGTTATTCTCATATTTTGTATTGCTGACTCTTTCTGATGTGTATTTTCACATGGGTTGACACAGTAGTTATTCTCATATTTTGTATCGCTGACTCTTTCTGATGTATATTTTCACATGAGTTGACAGAGTAGTTATTCTCATATTTTGTATTGCTGACTCTTTCTGATGTATATTTTCACATGGGTTGACAGAGTAGTTATTCTCATATTTTGTATTGCTGACTCTTTCTGATGTATATTTTCACATGGGTTGACAGAGTAGTTATTCTCATATTTTGTATTGCTGACTCTTTCTGATGTATATTTTCACATGGGTTGACAGAGTAGTTATTCTCATATTTTGTATTGCTGACTCTTTCTGATGTATATTTTCACATGGGTTGACAGAGCAGTTATTCTCATATTTTGTATCGCTGACTCTTTCTGATGTATATTTTCACATGGGTTGACAGACTAGTTATTCTCATATTTTGTATCGCTGACTCTTTCTGATGTATATTTTCACATGGGTTGACAGAGTAGTTATTCTCATATTTTGTATCGCTGACTCTTTCTGATGTGTATTTTCACATGGGTTGACAGAGTAGTTATTCTCATATTTTGTATCGCTGACTCTTTCTGATGTATATTTTCACATGGGTTGACAAGAGTAGTTATTCTCATATTTTGTATCGCTGACTCGTTCTGATGTATATTTTCACATGGGTTGACATAGTAGTTATTCTCATATTTTGTATTGCTGACTCTTTCTGATGTGTATTTTCACATGGGTTGACAGTGTAGTTATTCTCATATTTTGTATTGCTGACTCTATCTGATGTATATTTTCACATGGGTTGACAGAGTAGTTATTCTCATATTTTGTATTGCTGACTCTTTCTGATGTATATTTTCACATGGGTTGACACAGCAGTTATTCTCATATTTTGTATTGCTGACTCTTTCTGATGTGTATTTTCACATGGGTTGACAGAGTAGTTATTCTCATATTTTGTATCGCTGACTCTTTCTGATGTATATTTTCACATGGGTTGACAGAACAGTTATTCTCATATTTTGTATCGCTGACTCTTTCTGATGTATATTTTCACATGGGTTGACAGAGTAGTTATTCTCATATTTTGTATCGCTGACTCTTTCTGATGTATATTTTCACATGGGTTGACAGAGTAGTTATTCTCATATTTTGTATCGCTGACTCTTTCTGATGTATATTTTCACATGGGTTGACAGAACAGTTATTCTCATATTTTGTATTGCTGACTCTTTCTGATGTGTATTTTCACATGGGTTGACACAGTAGTTATTCTCATATTTTGTATCGCTGACTCTTTCTGATGTATATTTTCACATGAGTTGACAGAGTAGTTATTCTCATATTTTGTATTGCTGACTCTTTCTGATGTATATTTTCACATGGGTTGACAGAGTAGTTATTCTCATATTTTGTATTGCTGACTCTTTCTGATGTATATTTTCACATGGGTTGACAGAGTAGTTATTCTCATATTTTGTATTGCTGACTCTTTCTGATGTATATTTTCACATGGGTTGACAGAGTAGATATTCTCATATTTTGTATTGCTGACTCTTTCTGATGTATATTTTCACATGGGTTGACAGAGCAGTTATTCTCATATTTTGTATCGCTGACTCTTTCTGATGTATATTTTCACATGGGTTGACAGACTAGTTATTCTCATATTTTGTATCGCTGACTCTTTCTGATGTATATTTTCACATGGGTTGACAGAGTAGTTATTCTCATATTTTGTATCGCTGACTCTTTCTGATGTGTATTTTCACATGGGTTGACAGAGTAGTTATTCTCATATTTTGTATCGCTGACTCTTTCTGATGTATATTTTCACATGGGTTGACAGAGTAGTTATTCTCATATTTTGTATCGCTGACTCTTTCTGATGTATATTTTCACATGGGTTGACATAGTAGTTATTCTCATATTTTGTATTGCTGACTCTTTCTGATGTGTATTTTCACATGGGTTGACAGTGTAGTTATTCTCATATTTTGTATTGCTGACTCTATCTGATGTATATTTTCACATGGGTTGACAGAGTAGTTATTCTCATATTTTGTATTGCTGACTCTTTCTGATGTATATTTTCACATGGGTTGACACAGCAGTTATTCTCATATTTTGTATTGCTGACTCTTTCTGATGTGTATTTTCACATGGGTTGACAGAGTAGTTATTCTCATATTTTGTATCGCTGACTCTTTCTGATGTATATTTTCACATGGGTTGACAGAGTAGTTATTCTCATATTTTGTATCGCTGACTCTTTCTGATGTATATTTTCACATGGGTTGACAGAACAGTTATTCTCATATTTTGTATTGCTGACTCTTTCTGATGTATATTTTCACATGGGTTGACAGAACAGTTATTCTCATATTTTGTATCGCTGACTCTTTCTGATGTGTATTTTCACATGGGTTGACACAGTAGTTATTCTCATATTTTGTATTGCTGACTCTTTCTGATGTATATTTTCACATGGGTTGACACAGCAGTTATTCTCATATTTTGTATTGCTGACTCTTTCTGATGTATATTTTCACATGGGTTGACAGAACAGTTATTCTCATATTTTGTATTGCTGACTCTTTCTGATGTGTATTTTCACATGGGTTGACACAGTAGTTATTCTCATATTTTGTATCGCTGACTCTTTCTGATGTATATTTTCACATGAGTTGACAGAGTAGTTATTCTCATATTTTGTATTGCTGACTTTTTCTGATGTATATTTTCACATGGGTTGACAGAACAGTTATTCTCATATTTTGTATTGCTGACTCTTTCTGATGTATATTTTCACATGGGTTGACAGAACAGTTATTCTCATATTTTGTATCGCTGACTCTTTCTGATGTGTATTTTCACATGGGTTGACAGAGTAGTTATTCTCATATTTTGTATTGCTGACTCTTTCTGATGTATATTTTCACATGGGTTGACAGAGTAGTTATTCTCATATTTTGTATTGCTGACTCTTTCTGATGTATATTTTCACATGGGTTGACACAGCAGTTATTCTCATATTTTGGATTGCTGACTCTTTCTGATGTGTATTTTCACATGGGTTGACAGAGTAGTTATTCTCATATTTTGTATCTCTGACTCTTTCTGATGTATATTTTCACATGGGTTGACACAGCAGTTATTCTCATATTTTGTATTGCTGACTCTTTCTGATGTATATTTTCACAAGGGTTGACAGAGTAGTTATTCTCATATTTTGTATTGCTGACTCTTTCTGATGTATATTTTCACATGGGTTGACAGAACAGTTATTCTCATATTTTGTATTGCTGACTCTTTCTGATGTATATTTTCACATGGGATGACACAGTAGTTATTCTCATATTTTGTATTACCGACTCTTTCTGATGTATATTTTCACATGGGTTGACAGACTAGTTATTCTCATATTTTGTATTGCTGACTCTTTCTGATGTATATTTTCACATGGGATGACACAGTAGTTATTCTCATATTTTGTATTACTGACTCTTTCTGATGTATATTTTCACATGGGTTGACACAGCAGTTATTCTCATATTTTGTATCGCTGACTCTTTCTGATGTATATTTTCACATGGGTTGACAGAGTAGTTATTCTCATATTTTGTATCACTGACTCTTTCTGATGTGTATTTTCACATGGGTTGACACAGTAGTTATTCTCATATTTTGTATTGCTGACTCTTTCACATGGGTTGACAGTGTAGTTATTCTCATATTTTGTATCGCTGACTCTTTCTGATGTATATTTTCACATGGGTTCACAGAGTAGTTATTCTCATATTTTGTATTGCTGACTCTTTCTGATGTATATTTTCACATGGGTTGACACAGCAGTTATTCTCATATTTTGTATTGCTGACTCTTTCTGATGTGTATTTTCACATGGGTTGACACAGCAGTTATTCTCATATTTTGTATTGCTGACTCTTTCTGATGTGTATTTTCACATGGGTTGACAGAGTAGTTATTCTCATATTTTGTATCGCTCACTCTTTCTGATGTATATTTTCACATGGGTTGACAGAGTAGTTATTCTCATATTTTGTATCGCTGACAATTTCTGATGTATATTTTCACATGGGTTGACATAGCAGTTATTCTCATATTTTGTATTGCTGACTCTTTCTGATGTATATTTTCACATGGGTTGGCAGAGCAGTTATTCTCATATTTTGTATCGCTGACTCTTTCTGATGTGTATTTTCACATGCGTTGACAGAGTAGTTATTCTCATATTTTGTATTGCTGACTCTTTCTGATGTATATTTTCACATGGGTTGGCAGAACAGTTATTCTCATATTTTGTATCGCTGACTCTTTCTGATGTGTATTTTCACATGGGTTGACAGTGTAGTTATTCTCATATTTTGTATTGCTGACTCTTTCTGATGTATATTTTCACATGGGTTGACAGAGTAGTTATTCTCATATTTTGTATTGCTGACTCTTTCTGATGTATATTTTCACATGGGTTGACAGAGTAGTTATTCTCATATTTTGTATCGCTGACTCTTTCTGATGTGTATTTTCACATGGGTTGACAGAGTAGTTATTGTCATATTTTGTATCGCTGACTCTTTCTGATGTATATTTTCACATGGGTTGACAGAGTAGTTATTCTCATATTTTGTATTGCTGACTCTTTCTGATGTATATTTTCACATGGGTTGACACAGTACTTATTCTCATATTTTGTATTGCTGACTCTTTCTGATGTATATTTTCACATGGGTTGACACAGTAGTTATTCTCATATTTTGTATCGCTGACTCTTTCTGATGTATATTTTCACATGGGTTGACAGAGTAGTTATTCTCATATTTTGTATTGCTGACTCTTTCTGATGTATATTTTCACATGGGTTGACAGAGTAGTTATTCTCATATTTTGTATCTCTGACTCTTTCTGATGTATATTTTCACATGGGTTGACAGAACAGTTATTCTCATATTTTGTATCGCTGACTCTTTCTGATGTATATTTTCACATGGGTTGACAGAACAGTTATTCTCATATTTTGTATTGCTGACTCTTTCTGATGTATATTTTCACATGGGTTGACAGAGTAGTTATTCTCATATTTTGTATCGCTGACTCTTTCTGATGTATATTTTCACATGGGTTGACAGAGTAGTTATTCTCATATTTTGTATCGCTGACTCTTTCTGATGTGTATTTTCACATGGGTTGACAGAGTAGTTATTGTCATATTTTGTATCGCTGACTCTTTCTGATGTATATTTTCACATGGGTTGACAGAGTAGTTATTCTCATATTTTGTATTGCTGACTCTTTCTGATGTATATTTTCACATGGGTTGACACAGTACTTATTCTCATATTTTGTATTGCTGACTCTTTCTGATGTATATTTTCACATGGGTTGACACAGTAGTTATTCTCATATTTTGTATCGCTGACTCTTTCTGATGTATATTTTCACATGGGTTGACAGAGTAGTTATTCTCATATTTTGTATTGCTGACTCTTTCTGATGTATATTTTCACATGGGTTGACAGAGTAGTTATTCTCATATTTTGTATCTCTGACTCTTTCTGATGTATATTTTCACATGGGTTGACAGAACAGTTATTCTCATATTTTGTATCGCTGACTCTTTCTGATGTATATTTTCACATGGGTTGACAGAACAGTTATTCTCATATTTTGTATTGCTGACTCTTTCTGATGTATATTTTCACATGGGTTGACAGAGTAGTTATTCTCATATTTTGTATCGCTGACTCTTTCTGATGTATATTTTCACATGGGTTGACAGAGTAGTTATTCTCATATTTTGTATTGCTGACTCTTTCTGATGTATATTTTCACATGGGTTGACACAGCAGTTATTCTCATATTTTGTTGTGCTGACTCTGTCTGATGTGTATTTTCACATGGGTTGACAGAGTAGTTATTCTCATATTTTGTATCGCTGACTCTTTCTGATGTATATTTTCACATGGGTTGACAGAGTAGTTATTCTCATATTTTGTATTGCTGACTCTTTCTGATGTATGTTTTCACATGGGTTGACACAGCAGTTATTCTCATATTTTGTATCGCTGACTCTTTCTGATGTATATTTTCACATGGGTTGATAGAGTAGTTATTCTCATATTTTGTATTACTGACTCTCTGATGTATATTTTCACATGGGTTGACACAGCAGTTATTCTCATATTTTGTATTGCTGACTCTTTCTGATGTGTATTTTCACATGGGTTGACAGAGTAGTTATTCTCATATTTTGTATCGCTGACGCTTTCTGATGTATATTTTCACATGGGTTGACAGAACAGTTATTCTCATATTTTGTATTGGTGACTCTTTCTGATGTATATTTTCACATGGGTTGACAGAACAGTTATTCTCATATTTTGTATTGCTGACTCTTTCTGATGTATATTTTCACATGGGTTGAAACAGCAGTAATTCTCATATTTTGTTTTGCTGACTCTTTCTGATGTGTATTTTCACATGGGTTGACACAGTAGTTATTCTCATATTTTGTATTGCTGACTCTTTCTGATGTATTTTTTCACATGGGTTGACAGAACAGTTATTCTCATATTTTGTATCGCTGACTCTTTCTGATGTGTATTTTCACATGGGTTGACAGAGTAGTTATTCTCATATTTTGTATCGCTGACTCTTTCTGATGTATATTTTCACATGGGTTGACACAGTACTTATTCTCATATTTTGTATCGCTGACTCTTTCTGATGTATATTTTCACATGGGTTGACAGAACAGTTATTCTCATATTTTGTATCGCTGACTCTTTCTGATGTATATTTTCACATGGGTTGACAGCACAGTTATTCTCATATTTTGTATTGCTGACTCTTTCTGATGTATATTTTCACATGGGTTGACAGAGTAGTTATTCTCATATTTTGTATCGCTGACTCTTTCTGATGTATATTTTCACATGGGTTGACAGAGTAGTTATTCTCATATTTTGTATTGCTGACTCTTTCTGATGTGTATTTTCACATGGGTTGACAGTGTAGTCTTTTGTGCAAAACTTTTGCCACAAGGTATACACCTATGTGGCTTTTCTCCACTGTGCAACTTCTCATGTACAGAAAGTGTAGTCTTTAGTGTAAATCTTTTTCCACATATACCACACCTATGCAGCTTTTCTCACTTTTTTTAAATTTCTACAAGTCTTTTGGGTTTCTAATACCATGACGGCAATTGACCTCATTCCTATGTCAATGTATAATTAAAGTTCATGAAATTAGTATTGTTTCAATCTTTGATGTTAGCCAGAAGTGCTCTTTGCAGCACCTGCAATGTGCCCAGTAATGACTCCTGCAATTCGTATGGTGTTACATGCATCTGTAACACATCCAAGTACAATTGTAAATTCTTTTTTATAAGACCCATCGGTCCTACTAGTACTGGAACTATCTAGGGATCTTTCTTCTACATTGCCCTCGTTTCTGCCTGTAAATTCTGGAACTTTATGACTGTGTGCCTCTCTGTATATAAGACACTGTAGTCAGTGGGTGTTGTGATTTCAATAATCAGTGATACTTTTGTGTTCTTTTCATGGGCTACTATATTTGGTTTGCTTGCATCTGTTTTTTGAACTGTTGGTAATGGATGATCCCATGTGATGTAAATTTCATTTTCTATGATGCTTTGTGGCTCATGTTTCCAGTGTTTTTTTTAACTACTTCAGTATTATAATGTTTACACAATCCCCAAGGCAACAGTCCTGCTACATTATTATGCCTTTCAGTATACAGTCCTTCTGCCATTACCATATCACAAACAGTAACAAGCTGTACCACTGTTTCCAATTCTGTTTTACAAAACCTACATTTGTCTGTTGCTCCCACATGTTCTGATGGACTTTGTAAACCGTGTATGTAGCCCACTATCTTGAGCTCCCAATATTAACCTTTTGTCTTTTGGTTTAACTTCACCTCTCCTCAACCATTCCTGTGTTCGGTCCTGATTTACATGAGGTTGTTCAAAGCGTTTTCTGTACTTATATTTACACATTTTCTACGTTTCTTGCCTTCTCATCTGATCCTTCACTTTACATTCTTTCTTTTGTTTTTTGGCACATTCAGTTGCTACGTGACTTTTATCTACTTCTGGTTTGATTTCCATTCATGCTTGACACCGATATGCTTCTACTAAAGTAAGTAGGGAACTCATCTAAGACTTGTTCCCCTCATGTTTCAAAACTTTTACTACATTTGGGTCTTGTGAGATCAGTAGATATGTATGCAGTCCCACTATCACAGATCTATACATGTAATCAATTTTGAGGAGGCCCATACCTCCTTCAAAGCGGGGAATATATCTTCTTGGTATGCAGTGATTTTTTTATAAATCATTTGATGAGCATGAAGCATCCTTCTTTTTTTCCTGTCCAAACTATCCAACACCTTCTGGGTGCAGTCAATTACTCCAAAACTAAGTTAAGACAGGAAGAGTAAATTGGTTTATAGCTTGGGCATTGTTCCTAGATGTCAGTGCTGTTTGTAGTATTAAAGTCTTCTAAAATATTCCGCATTTGTTCATATTTTATTGTTTATCTTATATCAATTCACAAATATTTATATATTCTGTCTTGCTCAAGTTCTTTTATATCACATTCCTGTCCCAAACTAACATTTTCTTGGTCCTGCAGCTTTCCTGCATTGAAGGTTGCTTTGCACATTTATCAAGACCAAATTACATTCTTATATAATATGAAAAAGTTTTGACCACTTGCAGTTGTACTTTCATTTCTTCATCTGATGAACTATATAGTTTTAAATCATCTGAAAAAAAAAGATGACAAGTCTTTACACTTAGTTGTTTTCTGGGACCCAAATTATAGCTATGACCTAATATGTTAAGTAGACAGCTTAATAGGTTAAGGACAAGACAAAAGAGCAGTGGTGACACTCACCCTGGAATATCTCCCTTTCAATTTTTATCCCTGGAATAATAATTTGTCCTTTATCATGGCTTAGCTGCAGAGTAGTTTGACAGTTTTATGTTAAGTGTAATGTAATCAATCAATATAGGGTGTATATTATACATTTTTAAGCACACTTTTATCCATGAATGTGGGATACTGTCAAATGCTTTTTTGTAGTCAGTCCATGCCATAGTTAGATTCTTCAACGTTTTACAGTTCTCCACTATAACTTTATTTAACAACAGATGATCCCTTGTCCCATATGACTTTCTTTTATTACCCTTTTGTTCTACTGCCATGATTGAGTTTTCTCCTAAATGACTGTAAGCTCTGTCTGCATCAATTACAGTGTATAGTTTATACATAGTTTGAAGGGCACGTTATTGGTGTGTAGTTTTTAGGACAGCTTGAAGGTTCGCTCTTAAATAGTATTGTTTTTCCTGTTGTTAGCCAGGTTGGTGTCTGATCAGGGTCTGCGTATAAATTGTTCATTCCTTTTCTCTTTTTTAATTTCTCCAGATCTTTTGGGTTTCTAATACCACATTCCTAAGTCAAAGTACGATTAAAATTCATGAAATTAGTATTGTTTCACTCTTTGATGTCAGCCAAACATGCTCTTCACAGCACCCACAACATGCCCAGTAATGACTAATCTGCAGTTCGTATGGCGATACATGTATTGGTAACATATCTAAATTTGATTGTCGACTCTTTTTATAAGGCCCATTGGCCCTACTATTATTGGAACTGTCTGGGTATCTTTCTTCCACATTACTCTCATTTCTGCTTGCAAATCCTGATATTTTATGACTTTGTATCTCTCTGTACGTAGGACACAGTAGTCACTGGGTGTGGCAATTTCAGTGATCAATGCTACTTTTGTCTTCTTTTCTTGGACCACTATATCTGGTTTTCTAGCATCTGTCTTTTGAACTGTTGGTAATGGGTGATCCCATGTGATGTAAACTTCATTTTCTATGATGCTTTATGGCTCATGTTTGCAGTGTTTTTCAGCCACTTCAATATTATAGTGTTTGCACAATCCCCAGTGCAGCTGTCTTGCCACATTATTATGCCTTTCAGTATACAGTCCTGCTATTAGTATGTTGCAACAAGCAATGAGGTGTGTGACTGTTTCCAATTCTGTTTTACCAAACCTACATTTGTCTGTTTCTTGCACATATTCAATGGACTTTGTAAACCAACAATTTCACCCCACTGTGAACTGACAGATGAATTCTATGGGTAGGAGTTGTTGTGAACCCCCTACTGCATTCAACACTTTTATATGGTTTCTCTGTTTTTAATTTCTCCAAATCTTTTGGTTTTTCTAATACCATGACATGAATAGATCCTATTCCCAAGTCAAAGTATGATTAAGGTTCATGAAATTAGTGTTGTTTCACTCTTTGATGTCAGCCAGAAGTGCTCTTTGCACCCCCTGCCACGTGCCCAGTAATGACTCTTTCTGCAGTTCGTATGGAGTTATATGTTTTGGTAGCATATCTAAATATGATTGTAGACTCTTTTTGTATAAGACCCATTGCTCCTACTACTATTAGAACTGTCTGGGTATCTTTCTTCCACATGGCTTTTGTTTCTGCTTGGAAATCCTGATATTTTATAACTTTATGTCTCTCTGTACACAGGACACTGTAATCACTGGGTGTGGTGATTTCAATGATCAATGCTACTTTTGTCTTCTTTTCTTGGACCTCTACATGTAGTTTTATAGCATCTGTCTCTTGAACTGTTGGTAATGGATGAGCCCATGTGATATAAACTTCATCATTTTCTATGATGCTTTGTGGCTCATGTTTCCAGTGTTTTTCAGCCACTTCAGTACCATAATGCTTGCACAATCCCCAGTGGAACAGTCTTGCCACATTATTATGCCATTCAGTATACAGTCCTTCTGCCATTAGTATGTCCCAACCAGCAATGAAGTGTGTGACTGTTTTTAATTTGGTTTTACAAAACCTACATTTGTCTGTTTCTCCCACATGTTCAATGGACATTGTAAACCAGTGTGTATGTAGCCCACTATATTGTGCCGCCAATATTAACCTTTCATCTCTTGGTTTGAATTCACTTATCCTTAATCATTCCTGCGTTTGTTCCTGATCAACATGAGGTTCTTGCAGAAGTTTTCTGCACTTGCAACTATAGTTATGCATTTTCTTGTCTTCTCATCTGTTCCTTCACTTTATATTCTTTCTTTTGTTTTTTGGCACATACAGTTGCTGCTTGTTTTTTATCCACTTATGGTTTGATTCCATTCCTGCTTGACGCCGATATGCTTCTGGTAGCCTAAGCAGGGAAGTCATCTTAGATTTATTCTCCTCATGTTTCAAAACTTCACTAGATTTGGGTATTGTGTGGTCAGCAGATATGTGTGGAGTCCCATGATTGCAGATCTGTACATGTAATCAATTTCAAGGAGGTCCATCCCTCCTTCGGAATTGGGAATATATAATCGTGATATGCACTGATTTTTATAAATCATTTGGTGAGTATGAAGCATCCTTCTTGTTTTCCTATCTAATCTATCCAACACATTTTAGGGTCAGTTAATCACTCCAAAACTGTAAGTTAGGACAGGAAGAGCAAATTGGTTTATAGCTTGGATTTTTTCATAGATGTCATAGCTGTTTTCAGGATTAATTTACGTCTTCTAAAGTACTCCTTATTAAGTTTTATTCACGTTTGCTCATGTTTTATTGTTGATCCTGCATCAGTTCCCAAATATTTATACACTCTGTCTTTAGGCAGCCAAGAAGACAAGGAACAAACTGGTGAAATAGGCTTGCAACGAGGAAAAGACCCAAAGCACAAAAATCCTTAACGCAAATTTATTATAAGCAGACAGCGTTTTCGCCACACTCAGTAGGTAGCTTCTTCAGAGGAAGCTAAAAAAGGAAAGGCGCCAAATCATTTAAATATATTAAGTGCCATTACATCACTTCCTTAGGATTATTGACAACTATTTGGACATAATAAACAAATACTTATACAAATAATTTAAAAATGCGACTCTATAACAGTCGCTACAAATACAAAATCAATGAGTGAATATAATACCAAAATGTATCCAGAAATAAACATTCAACAATCAGTTCGTACTAAATGCAATATAGCACCAGTTCTTAAATATAAATCTTATTTAAGATAAACATGGATGTATTTTTATTTCTTGTTAAAGTTCTTTCTTTACTATTAGAATGGGTGTTTTTAATAATAGGTTTTTATTAATCTTATGTTTTAGAATTTGTGAGAGATACATACATATTTACTCTAAATATATGTATTTATTTAATTAGTTGTACATATGTAGGGTTTTTAGACCATTAGTTATTGTTTCACACACATACAAAAACTTTTATAAATTCCCACCACAATGGGTTATCCACTTGTGCATATTTTTATGCCTGTATACTAAATACTTGTGCATTTAGCACGAACTGATTGTTGAATGTTTATTTCTGGATACATTTTGGTATTATATTCACTCATTGATTTTGTATTTGTAGCGACTGTTATAGAGTCGCATTTTTAAATTATTTGTATAAGTATTTGTTTATTATGTCCGAATAGTTGTCAATAATCCTAAGGAAGTGATGTAATGGCACTTAATATATTTAAATGATTTGGCGCCTTTCCTTTTTTAACTTCCTCTGAAGAAGCTACCTACTGAGTGTGGCGAAAACGCTGTCTGCTTATAATAAATTTGCGTTAAGGATTTTTGTGCTTTGGGTCTTTTCCTCGTTGCAAGCCTATTTCACCAGTTTATACACTCTGTCTTGCTCAAGTTCTTATATCACATTCTTGTCCCAAACTGATGTTTTTTTGGTGCTGTGGTTTTCTTGTTTTAAAGGTTGCTTTTGCACATTTATCAAGACCAAATGACATTCTTATATCATCTGAAAAAGTTTGACAACTTGCAGTTGTGCTTTCAGTTCCTCATCTGATGAGCTATACAGTTTCAAATCCTCATGAATATAGAAGATAAGTCTTTACACTTTATTTTCTAGAAGCCAAATTATAGCCATGGCCTAAGCTGTTAAGTAGACAGCTTAATGGGTTAAGGGCAAGGCAGAATAGCAGCGGTGACAGAGTCACCCTGGAACATCCCCCTTTGAATTTTTGTCCCTGGAATAATAAGTTGTCCTTTATCATGACTTAATTGCAAAATGGTCTGCCACTGTTTCATGGTCACTGTAATGTAGTTGATCAGTGTAGGGTGTATCTTACACATTTTTAAGCACTTTTTTATCCATGAATGTGGGATACTATGAAATGCTTTTTTGTAGTCAATCCATGCCATACTTACATTTTTTCCCCTTTTTACAGTTTTCCAGTATGACTTTATTTAATAACAAATGATCCTTTGTTCCATATGACTTTCTTTTATTGCCCTTTTGTTCTATTGCTATAATTGAATTTTCTTCTGAAAGACTTCAGACTCTGTAGGCATGAAATCCATTGTATAGTTTATATGTCGTTGAAAGGCAAGTTATTGGTCTATAGTTTTTAGGGTAGATTGCAGGTTCACTCTTAAGTAGGAGTATTGTTTTTCCTGTCCTTAGCCAGGCTGGTATCTGTTCAGGGTGTGCATATAAATGGTTATTACTCATTTCCTCCTGTGTGTATTTTGCCATGGGCTGAAAGGTGTGTCTTCCGTGTAAAACTCTTGCCACATGTGATACATGTATATGGCTTCTCCCCAGTGTGCACTCTCTCGTGTTCTGACAGTTGAGTCTTCCGTATAAACCTCTTGCCGCATGTGATACATGCATATGGCTTCTCCCCAGTGTGTATTTTCTCATGTGATGAAAGGGTACTCTTTTGTGTAAAACATCTGTTGCATGTGACACATTTATATGGCTTGTCTCCGCTATGAACCTTTTCGTGTTTTGAAAGGATGTTCTTCAATGTAAAACTCTTGCCACAACTGGTACATGTATATGGCCTTTCACCTGTATGTATTCTCTCATGTGTAGAAAGCTGAACCTGCTTTCTAAAACTCTTGCCACAACTGGTACACATATATGGTTTTTCACTTTTATGTAATATCTCGTGTGTAGAAAGATGAACCTTCGTTCTAAAATTCTTGCCACAACTGGTACATGTATATGGCTTTTCAGCTGTATGTATTGTCTCATGTGTAGAAAGCTGAGCCTCCTTTCTAAAACTCTTGCCACATGAAGTGCATTTATATGGTTTCTCTCCAGTGTGTATTTTTTCATGCACTGAAAGTGCAGTTTTTAGTGTAAAACCCCTGCCACAAGTGGAACACTTATGTGGCCTTTCTCCACTGTGTATTTTCACATGTACTGAAAGTGAAGACTTTTGTGTAAAACTCTTGCCACAACTGGTACACGTATATGGCTTTTCACCTGTATGTATCATCTCGTGTGTAGAAAGGTGACTCTTCTTTCTAAAACTCTTGCCACATGAAGTGCATTTATAAGGTTTCTCTTCAGTGTGTATTTTTTCATGCATTGAAAGTGCAGTAATTTGTGTAAACCCCCTGCCACAGATGGCACACTTATGTGGCCTTTCTCCGCTGTGTATTTTCACATGTACCAAAAGTGAAGCCTTTTGTGTAAAACTCTTGCCACAGCTGGTACATGTATATGGCTTTTCACCTGTATGTATTGTCTCATGTGTAGAAAGCTGAGCCTCCTTTCTAAAACTCTTGCCACATGAAGTGCATTTATAAGGTTTCTCTCCAGTGTGTATTTTTTCATGCACTGAAAGTGCACTCTTTAATGTAAAACCCCTGCCACAAGTGGCACACTTATGTGGCCTTTCTCCACTGTGTATTTTCACATGTACTGAAAGTGAAGCCTGTTGTGTAAATCTCTTGCCACAATTGGTACACGTATATGGCTTTTCACCTGTATGTATTGTCTTGTGTGTAGAAAGGTAACTCTTCTTTCTAAAACTCTTGCCACATGAAGTGCATTTATAAGGTTTCTCTCCAGTGTGTATTTTTTCATGCATTGAAAGTGTAGTCTTTTGTGTAAAACCCTTGCCACAAGTGGCACACTTATGTGGCCTTTCTCCACTGTGTATTTTCACATGTACTGAAAGTGAAGCCTTTCCTGTAAAGCTCTTGCCACAAGTGGCACACGTATGCAGCTTTTCTCCAGTGTGTACATTCTCATGTTTTAAAAGGGCAGCTTTCTGTGTAAAACTCTTGCCACAACTGGCACATGTATATGGCTTTTCACCTGTATGTATTTTCTTGTGTGTAGAAAGTTGACCCTTGTTTCTAAAACTCTTGCCACATGAAATGCATTTATAAGGTTTCTCTCCAGTGTGTATTTTTTCATGCACTGAAAGTGCACTCTTTTGCCTAAAACCCCTGCCACAAGTGGCACATTTATGTGGCCTTTCTCCACTGTGTATTTTCACATGTACTGAAAGCGAAGACTTTTGTGTGAAACACTTGCCACAAGTGGTGCACTTATGAGACTTTTCTCCAGTGTGCATTTCTTCATGTGTTGATTGGGCCACCTTCTGTGTAAAACTCTTACTTATAAAATGTTCATTGAGTTTCTCTCCATTGTGGCTTTGGTGAAGTAGTTTAGTGGTAGATTGCGATGTAAAACTGCTGTGATATGTGGCACTGTCACATGGTCTTGCTTCATTGCTTGCTTGTGTGTTGTCTGTAATGTTCTTATCAAATTTAGAATTGCAATGACCTTGAACTGATAACTGCTGACTCTGAATGTCACAGTGACTCGAATACCTGCTGACTAAACATACAACAAATTAGAACAAGGTAGTGGTAAACATTTTATTTTCATGGCTTAAATGTTACTTGTTGCTGTATATAGTCTATGTTAATGAAAGTTATATATTTTTAAAAGTTATATTTTTTTTAAATTTTAGTTAAGATTCAATTTCAAGTTAATAACATTTAACTAAACAGCATTTCACAGAAATGAAGAAATTATCAAAATTATTATCAGACCCTCATACTAAATCACAGCAACACTTTATGCACCCCAACTGTTCTCTAGTTACATTTTCCCTACATATTTATTTAAAAATCTCAGTACACTGTTCAACATGAGCTTCAGTCATTCTCTCTCTCTCTCTCCTCTGTATATCTTCCCGAATTTCTGGCAGGAATCGCCATCTATTATCACCAGCAATTCTAACGTCATCACACACTTCAACATCACTATCGCTTCAGCTTCACTATGTGCTTCTTATCACTGATGGGAGTCAAACTTACAAAATCCTCAGATTTCACTAACGCGAGATTGGCTTTTGTTTCAGAATGAGCCATGTATAATCCCTCCAGTTTAATTTTATTGGTCTTAAGCATTTACCAAGTCCCAGGAATAACTCAGGCAAATGGTAGTATTCTTAAAACATTTAATATATTTCAAATTGAAAGATTTTAACTTTATATAATTACAGAAAACACATCACTCACCATCATTAATTTAGAGAGTTTTTATAATACAAATACACATGGGTTGTAATTAAAGTTATTTTTGCAAAGTAAGTGGGTTTAGTCCTTACCTGCTATGCATATGCAAGCTTCAGTGTTTCTGTTACTGGATTCTCAGATCATCTGTTTATTGTCTGATGAGATTTCCAGTTGTTGTTTGTCTTTTTGCCTTTTCCCGGTAATGGGTCGCCACAGCGGAACACCGGTCCGCTAATGATTGGCAGTAGATTTTTTTTTTTTATGAAACGCCGAGGTGCCAGCTCGACGCCCAACTTTCAACAAAGGCACGCCCATTTATGCAGGCATGTCTTTCGAACGCTACCCAACCACAGGAAGGACATGCAGACTCCACATAGAAGGCACTCCCAAGCCGAGAATCGAACAGAAGAACCTCTTGCTGTGAGGTAACAACGCTACCGCAGTACCGAAGCAATAATAGTAAAGGTAGTTTATATAATCTAGTATGGATATACCTACATCTTCTAAAGGAATTTTTGCTACTGATATAAAATTAATTTCGGAACTCAGCAGCATTATACTCTGACATTTATATAAAGAAAGCTGCATAGCTTTGGGCTAAGAAAATACACTTGTCGTTACTAAAGTCTGCATAGCTGGGAAGCAAAATATCTATGAAACCCTCCAACAAAGGCTGATGTTCTGATCGTGTTTAGGTAAGGTGACCCGGACATATTGTTAGATTTCTATTAACACCTGGATGCAGCAACAATCATACAATTCAGATTAAAGTATTGCTTAATTATCGGCCTCCTTATAGATTTACTAAACAGGTGTATGTGCCAGTTCAAGTACCAAGCTGGATATGAGGAAGTTTTCAATTATGTGTACAAACACATGGTATTTGTATCATATGGGATAAGAAAATAAAGACAGTCTGCTTCCTGTAATCCTCCATAAAAGACAGGAAATAATTGCACAAGACTTCTTATTAATCTTTATTCACTAAATGACTTCTTTAGCCTAAATAATGTATTAGATCACCCATATGAGTACACTAAATGCATGCTACATGCACCAACTTAACCAATCAGAGCATCTGTTAGTATGACATCACAAGGTAGGTACTACTTTTGTATTATGAAGGGCCAAAGTGTTGCTGACAGGATAACATGCCAGTTGAGATAATTTTTGGACATGTCATGTTGTTTTACATGAGAACGTGTAGCATTAACAAATATGTTAGAGAAGGTGATGTATTTTTACTTATGAGTTTGTACATTAAATTCATCATACATTTATGCAATTCGCCATACTTTTAGGGAAGCTTACATTGGGAAAATCAAAAGAATGGCGAAAAGAATTGTTGACTATGTGGGCAGCACCAGCATAAGAAATAGATGTTAAGACAGCACTATAGCTAAACATTTTATAAAGGACAAACATACATTGGATAATTGCAGTTATTTCATTTCACTTCATAAACTGACATATCTCAGAGAAAATGTTAAAAATGGTTATTAGCAAAGAAATGTTATTTTCTTTTGAACCTTTCAACCAAGTTACTTAAATATTGAAATAAACTGGAATGTTGAAACTGTTTTTCTGCCACCCTGTTCCTGCTGTGTTATTAAAGTTGGTAAAACTGGTCTAACAGCTTTTGTGTTATCTGAGTGTCTCAATGCTTGCTGGTATAAAAATATTCACTGTTGTAAATCCCTGCATTTCATTGCTAGAATCTCATTGTGTTCTGACTGAGAATGCTTCTCAAATAATCTGGAAATATAGAGCTGATAAGTATACTTTTTGGCACTTTAACTGTTCAGAGTTCTGCACTGTCTTAATTTTTGCTTGACTGGATTATTTATATATTTGCTGGCATTGTTTCTGATCTGTGCTGAAACTGGTTTTCTCCCCCCCCTCCCACCATATTCCTGTTCTGTTTTTAAAGTTGGTGGCTTTTGCTGTTGCCCACCCCTACTGTAAATATGATCTGGGACACTCCTCCCACTCCCATCTCCTTAGCTCATTCTACTCAATACAGAGAGAATTTGGGAAGGCCAAACCCCTTAGTCCCTTAACCCTGAATTATCTTCTGCTCCTTCTCTCTCCCATTTTATTTAAAAAGACACTTTATTCAGCTGTTTATATTTTTCTAATTTATGGTTACTTTCTACTACTGTGTTACTTTATCTTGCCCTGCTTTTTCCTGCTACTTGCTGCTTGTTCTCTAAAGTGTTCAACTGCATCTCTTCTGTTGCATTTATTACTGCTTGTTTATAGCCTGTCTTAATTGTTTTTATTTATTTATTTTATTTATTTATTTGCAGTTTGTTTACCAGGATGGTCCATTGGGCCACGTGGAGTCCGTTTTCAATGGAGTCCTGGGGAGAAAAGTTCCAGAAAATACAACTATTGTAAATTACAAAAATGACAGAATTTCAAAATTACAAAACTTATAAATTAGTAAATGAGAGTTAGAAAAAATGCAAAAACAGTTGTAATAAAACTGGCATTTGAGGGTAAACGCATGAAAATATGTTCAAACAAATTAAGTGATGATAATTCTTGCAGAAATTATAAGATTATAGGAGACTAATAGCAGATATGCTTGGTACAGAGATAAGTATAGCCAAGGAAGTTATGAAGGATGGGAGCAAGAGCATTCCCACTGTGAGATTAAGTGCGAGTGAAGTCTAGTTCTGAAGGTAGAGAGACGGTTTGTGGGACGGATAAGAGGTGGGAGAGAATTCCAGTGATGTGCTAGGGAGAAGGATAGAAGATGTTTCCCCAGAGAGCAGGCAGGTTTATGTGGCTGTATTAAGTTTTGGAAGATGGATCGTAGGCATCTATTAGGAAGGTGCATTTGGAAGGTAGAGGGAAGGGAGGGGCAGAGAGAGGGACTAAAAATAAGTCTGTGTGTTTGGATGAGTTGAATGTAAGTAAGATAATTGGGCAGCTCAAGCCAGTTCAGTTGGCCCAGGGAGATGCAGTGATGGGTGTTTGATCTGTGGCCAGTTGTGAATTTTGAAGTTTTATAGTAACAGGAGGAAAATTTTGATTTGAGGGAGGTTTGCAGGTTAAGATAGAGGCTCCATACAGGAGGGAAGGGATAAGGTATGTGTTAGCAAGAACAAGCCTGGTGGAGGGAGAGATGAAATGGGTGTGGCAGTAAAGCATGCCAAGTTTCTTGTGAGTTTTTTTGATGTTTGCATGTAGATGGGTATCGAACTTTAGTTGGTTGTCAATGAGCATTCCTAATAGTTTAGCAATGGAGACTGTTTCAAGAGGAGTGTTATTTTGGCCGGTGATAGAAAATGCGTTTTTGTCTAGGGTAATGCTTTTAGAAGGGGAAATATAATTAGTTTAGTCTTGGTAGCATTCAGTACTAGGTGGTTGTCTAGCATCCATTGTTCAGTCAAGGAGAAAGCATCTTGGGTTAATTTTGTTAATGAGGAAATAGAGGTAGCAGAACAGATTATAGTTGAGTCGTAGGTGTATTGGATGAGGTTGGCATTAGGGATGGCATGGTAGAAGTCATTAATGAAAATATTGAATAGATGGGGACCTAGAACTGAGCCCTGGGGCACACCTGTGGGAGTGTTTAGGAATGGTGAGGTAGCTTTTTTCCACTTAACTGCTTGTCTATTTGATAGGTAACTGGTGAACCAGTTAATAGAGGAGTGGGACAGATTAAGTTTAATGAGTAATTAGTAAGTGGAAGATTGTGAGAGATGGTGTCGAAGGCCTTAAAGAGGTCTAAGAGGAGGGTGGATACAATATGATCAGAGTCTCCGACTTTGTTTATGGTATCGAGGAAGGAGAGGAGAGTGTTGGTAGTGCTGTGGCCAGGTCAGAATCCATGCTGGGTGGAAGTAAGAAGGTTATCATTTATAGGTAGGGTAGAGGTTGTAGGTGGATGCATTTTTCAAGAAGTTTTAAAATAGGGGATAGGATAGCAATGGGACGGAAGTTGGAGATGTCATTACTGTTGCCCCCCTTGTGGAGTGGAATAATATAGGCTTTTTTCCAGAGGCAGGGAACATGGCATTCTGAAATAGATCGCTTTATTAGGATGCAGATAGGGAAGGCAATGGCTTCTGAGGCTATCTTTAGGAAGTAGGATGGTATTTCATCAGGGGCATTGGAGCAAGGTTTCAATTTTAGAAGTTTTTTAATGGCAGAGTGGGGATAATGTTTATGGAGATAGGAGGAGGTTGGGAGCTAGAGGTACTGGGGAAGGAGAGGAAGTATGGAAGTTGTTTTGGGGAAGCAGGATTATTAGTGAATGAAGATGTAAGTTTAGATATGGAGTTAACAAAGAATGAGTTGAATTGAGTTAGCTAAATCCAAGTCAGAGGCATTTTGGTCAGGGCAGGGGTTTTCTTTTTTTCACCTGGGTTGAGGAGAGAGGGGATTCCATCCCAGAATTTTTTACGGTTATTGTGATTTGTTTGGAGTGTGGAACAACAGGCTTTGCGGTCTGAGAAAATAAGTTTTTTTACTTTGTTGCGGAGTATTTTGTATTCATTAATGGAAGTAGTAGTTTTATGGTAGTGTTTCCAAGAAAGGAAGTCTTTGGAAGGTCTGGTTTTGAGTGAAGTTAGAGAATTATATTTAGAGAGGAGTTTAGAGATTGAATTGTGTCCCAGTTAATGTTGACATCCCTCAGATTATAGTTTAGTGATATTGGCAGAGAGCCAGGAGAGTATGTTCTCTAGGATTGGGGCATTGTCTCCAGGAGGGATATAAAGGGAGACAATACAGATCGATTTATGTTTGTTTATGGGAAGAAGGGCTAGGATTAATTCAGCATTACCAAATTTGGGGATAGGTTTGGAGTAAGGGGTAACTAAGAGGAATGAGGAGTATAGGAGAGCGACACCACCCCCTTTTTTATGAGTTCTATCATTTCTGATAATACAATAGCTGGGTGGAATCAATTATGAGTCTTTTATGTGTGATTTGAGCCAGGTTTCGGAGATGGAAAGAATATCAGGTTTGTTGTGGAAAAGCCAGGCATGGAGGTTAGGGATTTTGTTACATATGCTCTGAGCATTTACTGCAGTGAAATAGAGGGATTTACCAGTTGAGTGGGGAGGATGAGATGGCGAGGTAGAGCCTTGTGAGGGGAGAGGGGCCAGGGTTTGGGTGTATGTCCCCAGAGACAAGGATAGAGATAATGTGGCAAATGTGGGAGAAGAGGGATTTACGTTGCTTAGTGTCTAGTTTATAGAATGTATGGTTTATTAAGATGGGACTGGTATAAATTGGAGTGGCCTTTTTGGGAAAATAAATGAATTCATAGTGGAAGAGCATTATGTTATCGAGGGAGTAGAGGCTAGGGAATATGCAGGAGTAGGAATGCGGGTGTTATGAGCAGGATGAGATAGCTGAGTGAAATGGGGGAGTGTTATTGGCAGAGAGAAGTCTGGTAAGATACTGTAAGTAGGATAAGGAGATGAGAGTTAGTATTAAAGTTAGAAGAGTGGCTGGATTGGTAGGCATATTGTATATAATAGATTGGTTTGAGGGTAAGTATAAGACAAGGAGGTGTAGGGATGGCTATAGTAAGAGTGATTATGTTAGTGGAATGAGAGGGGTAGAGTAGATGTAGTGGTTGGACAGGAGGGGGCAATTAAGTATGGGTGGGGAGAGTATGTTGATTGGATGGTGGAGGAGGTGGATGTGACTTGCTAACTATAAGTGTAGAGCTACTGGGGGCGGTGGGATTTGGGGGCAGGGTGGGGGAGCATAGTGACCCCAAAGGGCGAATGGAGCAGGCAGAGTCGAGGTAAAGAGAAGAGTTAGCCAGAAACAATCGGTGATGTGGAAGGAAGAGTTGGAACTAGTGAGCAAGCCTGGAGGTGAGAGGACACAGGGGTAAGATTCAGAGCCAAATGTAAGAGTGGAAAACTAAAGAGGGGTTTTACTGGGGAGAAGAACTAGCGTGGGGGGCTGCAGTGGGTGAGGAGTTGGATGTGAGTGGGTGCACACTGCCACCTAGTGGCCAACGTGAGAAGGGCTACTAGTAAGGTGAAGAGAGTGAAATTAGGGGATTTTATTTATTTTTATTTATTTTACATTTGTTAACCGGGCTAGTCTAGCTGGATATATTTCCATTTTCAGTAGAGGCCCGAGGAGAAAAGCTCCAAAATATGCACAACAGAATATACAAAACAATGTATAGACAATATAAAGGATAAAATATATGACTGTTAAACAGTGGCAGACAAAATTTGACAAAATCAATAATTGGGAGAAGAGAAGGGATTGGGGAGCACAGTAGGCTGCTAGCAACATGTGGTGGGACACTTAACTTAATACATTACAGATAATAGCAGAAAAAGGTACATCATAGCAGATATTACATACACATTGTGTTTCTTGAGGGGAGGCTGTTAGGTCACAGAGTACTTCAATGGTCCCGTTTGTTGTTCCTAGTAAGGTTGGGAGGTAGGATGGAGTGTAGTTCAGTTGGAAAGACCTGGGAGGTAGAAAAGCAGCTAGTGAGCTGCAATGGAGAAGGAGAGAAATAATTAGTTATCCCTAGGTAAAGGGAGAGAAGAGCTGGAGGCAGGTCAGATAGACACGAAGAAGGGTGGCCTGTGGATTAGTATGGTATGAGAGTGCGTGGCTAGAGAACTATGGCTAATGAGAGAGATAGTGTGAGCGAGTGGGGTAGTAGAAAGACACAGTATAAATAAAACAGCAGTTGAGGGTAGTTAGTAAAGGGAAAGAAAGATGACGGAGCAGTTACAGTATGGCGCAAGCACTATACAGTATAAGTAAGATACACTAACATGGACAGTGTAATTCGTTAAAAATTATACGTGACTCAGCAGTAAGCAGTTTCAGTGTAACCAGATAAGAATGAAATGCAGAGTGTACATGAGATAACAGTTTAAATGCATCACCAAAATACGCAGGTTCACTAAACCAGCAACTCATAAATACAGGCTAGATGCGTTAGCAGAATAAGCTATTTCAGTTTGCAGTTCATAAATACAAAGTAGATGGGTTAACAGATAAACAGGCTAGGTAAGACATCAACAGTTACCGTTTAAGCAGCGTTAAGTGTTATTCTTAAGTAAATGAATGAAAGCAACCAAAACTGTTCTTGGTAACAGCACGAAAGAGCACAGGCACTGGATGTATGAATAAAATCCACTTTATTCAATGAAATAAAATACGATGGTTTAGCGCTTTCATCTACACACAGGTAGACTTCCTCAGAACAATTCCACATTTATTTGCATTAGTTTAAATAAGCCCAAGCATCCAATCCTTTTCCTTAATGGATTAACAAGCAATTAAGAATATAATTAGAATATAATTAGAAAGTTTATGGTCATTTAAAGTGCCCTGTACTTTATACTGACGAATAAATACAATTACTAATCTTGCTGAGTTTATAAACTGATAACAACCTATTCTGGACCACAATATATATTAAACTGGATTTAAAGGCATTTTGTAGCACCTTATGGAATTTTTAATTTTATTTTATTTTATTTTTTATAATATTATGACTCGTTATGCTAACATATAAATTTTATATAAATTTTACTTAAATTATTAGGTATTGAACTCTTATGGACTATATTTTAGGAAGTGTATATACATTTCACATATTGTTATCAGTTTATAAACTCAGCAAGATTAGTAATTGTATTTATTCGTCAGTATAAAGCACAGGGCACTTTAAATGACCATAAACTTTCTAATTATATTCTAATTATATTCTTAATTGCTTGTTAATCCATTAAGGAAACGGATTGGATGCTTGGGCTTATTTAAACTAATGCAAATACATGTGGAATTGTTCTGAGGAAGTCTACCTGTGTGTAGATGAAAGCGCTAAACCATCGTATTTTATTTCATTGAATAAAGTGGATTTTATTCATACATCCAGTTCCTGTGCTCTTTCGTGCTGTTACCAAGAACAGTTTTGGTTGCTTTCATTCATTTACATTAGTTGGCTGTTCTGGTTACTTATCTATTTCCTGGTTATTCTTAAGTGTTATTCTAAGTTCTTAACTTTGGTTTAAGCACTTAGGCTTTAGGCCCAAGCCTTAGCTCTCCCTGGCCTTTTCTCTCAGATTCTGACAAATATGGACGGACAATTTCCTACAGTTTCTCCTGCCAGTCTGGTTGATATGGGCATCCTGAGACAGTGTAGCAACTGCCTCATGTACACAGACAACCATCTACTACTACCATCTAGGAACACAATCTGTGAGAGATGCAATTACATTAGGAACCTAGAGTGCAAGCGCTCTCCCCGTCAAGCCAGTATATATGGCACTGAAAAGGCTGTCAACACAATCACTACGCCTCAACCACCACCCACGCCTACACAATACACACCTATATATATGCAGTGGTCCTCCACATATACATACCCAAACAAAGGAGTCTTCCAATGCAAAAACACACGGCTCTCCACAGTCCTCCACACACATACCACACACAGTCCACACACACGTGCTTTACAACCACTAAGGATTCACCATAAATCCAACATATTAGTCATAGGAGACTCCATTGTGAGACACACAGATGTACCTCTCACCAGGCTGGATAAGGAGAAAGTCATGGTTAGTTGTCGGTCAGGTGCCAGACGCACTCAAGTCTCCAAACAACAAGTACCATTATGACTCAGTCATAGTCCATGTTGGTGTGAATGACTTGAGATGTACCTCTCTGGACTATATGAAGAGAGACATGATTCAGCTCACTGATTATGTGTCCTAGGCAGGTATGTCCCTAGCCTTAAGCAGCATTCTGCCATCACCCAGAATGATGCCCCAATACAAACAGAAAATGATTGACTTTAACAATTGGCTTAGTTTCTTGTGTCATTCCAGGGGATCCAGTACCTGACCACCTGGGAAGATATGATCGACAGACCACAATGTTTTGCCAGAGATGGCCTGCATCTGTCTCACCTGGGCTTCAGGCTTCTGGCAAAGGCTCTTGCCTCCCCTATAGTGCCTTTTTTTAGGAAAAGTGATGAGGTTAAAACATTCCTACCCTGGAAAATGCTGACATCTGTGCAGTCACAGAAACTTGGTTCAAAGCTGTGGAGAGCATCCCAGCCTTAACTGGTTACTTATCCTATCATACATTCAGACCACAAACTGTGGGCAGTAAAGCCAAAGGAGGTGGAGTTAAGACATACACACCTCCAGGCTGATCAAACAGTATGACACACAGGAGACACTCCAGGTGCATTTGACTATTGACAAGGCGCCTAGCTATCGGGCCCCAAATCTGACTGAAGATGCCCAATCCGCCTATTTGGACCTTTTCAAATCTATCAAGATTCAAGCCTTTACCCTGATCCTGGGTGACTAACTTCCAAAACCTAGACTGGAAGAACTGCTCATGCCAGAACACAAATGTCCAGAGACTCCTTGATTTTGTCACTGCAGATGCCTTGGAACAGCTGGGTGATACCCCCACAAGGGGTGATAACATCTTGGACGTGGTATTAACCAACATGAGTAACCACTGCAGCATCCCTATAGTATCATCCTCCCTGGTCAGATATGACCACAAAACGGTCACTTTTGAAGTCACCATCTCCCCTAACCTAGCTAGGATCAGACATAAAAACATCTCCAAAGCTGATTACAGCCTTCTGAGGGATGGTATAAGCAGCTTCACAGCCCCCTCCCCCTCTGTAGGAACTGGCACCAATATCCAAAAGGTACAGTTGTGTACACTTAACATAAATTTAGATGTTCGAGTGTATTCACTGTTTCAGTCATTACATTTGGGTAATCTGCTGGCAGGTTGCACTCAATCGGCCTGAATTCCAAAGTCTTGGGTCCTGCATCAGTTGCTGTCTTCTCTTCCATGATGTCAGGTCATCAGGGGTATAAAACATGCAGCCGACACCATTTTCTTTAGTTTTTCTTGCCCCCCGATGTCAGGTGCCCCCAAAAAGGTAGCAAAATTATATATATATATATATATATATATATATATATATATATATATATATATATATATATATATATATATATACATATATATATATATACATGCATATATACATGCATCAATATAAACTTTACCTTCATCTACAAGCAAATACCCCACATAGGTTGTAGAAGATAGAGAAGGAAAGATAAACTTCAGAATGACAGGGGGATGGCGGGAGGGTAACCTGGACTGCAACAGTGAATACACTTGAACATCTACATTTATGGTAAGTGTACACAACTGTACTATGCTCTTCATGTTTCACTGTTGCAGTCATTACATTTGGGTAGAATCCCAAAGCTATGGTTGGGAGGCTGGAACTAAAGAGCATTAGGTGCGGCTATAAGGCCCTACAGCACTGCAGTGGCAAAGCCTGCCCTGGACTTAGAGTAGAGAGGCAAATGGTAATGCTTTGTAAAGGTGTGAACAGAACTCCAAGTAACAGCCTCGAGAATGTCTTTGGTTGGTACTCCTCTGAGAAAGGCTGCTGAAGTAGCTGCAGCTCTGGTGGAATGAGGCCTAATGCCCTTAGGCACTGGTTTGCCATGGTGTAAGTAGCAGAAACGAATGCAGTGGCCTATCCACTTAGAAATAGCCTGCTTTGAGATAGGCTTTCCTTGCGATCCTGCAACATATGCCACTAGTAATTGCTCTGTCTTCCTGAAAGCTTTGGTTTTGTCCAAGTATAATCTAAGCTGCCTATGTATGTCCAAAGAATGCAGAATTCTCTCCCCTTTGTTCTGTGGATTTGGGTAAAAGGTTGGCAGATGGATGGCTTGGTTAAGAGCCACACTGGACACTACTTTAGGCATAAATGTTGGGTTTGTCCTCAGGAAGACCCTGTCTGGATGAAAAATGATGAAAGGTTCCACAGCCGTGAGCACCTGTAGCTCTGAAACTCATCTTGCAGAAGTAATTGCTAAGAGCAGAGCTGTTTTCCAAGATAAAAACTTCATATCAGCAGTAGCAGCTGGTTCAAAATGAGGCAGTGTGAGCTTTTTCAAGACATAGTTGAGGTCCCATGCAGGTATTGGTAGTCTCCTTGGGGTCCTTAAATTTTTGGCTCCTCTGAGGTACTGCCTTAATAAAGGGTGAGAAAAAAGTGGTGGCTCTGTATTGTAATGAGCCGAAATGGCAGAGGCATGAATTTTAATTGATGAAAAAGATAGGCCTTTGTCCAGCATCTCAGTTAAGTATTGCAAAATCTGAGGAATATTTGGTACCGCTGTATCAGTTCCTTGTGCCTGGTTCCAGGCACAGAATCTCTTCCATTTTCCAGCATATGATTTTCTAGTACTAGGCCTTCTGGCTTCCAGAATGGCATCCATCACAGCTTTGCTGAGTGGTGTTTTTTGTATGACTACATTATCCGCCATGCTGTCAAGTTTAATGTCCTGAGTTGGCTGTACATGATCTGATTGTTTTGCTGGGACAGTAGTCGAGATACTTGAGGTAAGATCCAAGCTGGGTATAAAGATAAGTTCCTTAGTATTGGATACCAGTACTGGCGTGGCCAGTCTGGGGCAATCAGTATCATCTTTGGCTTCTCCTGTCTGACCTTTAAGGAGCACCTTGGGGAGGAGAGGCAGTGGAGGAAAAGCATATACTGATAGGTTTTTCCAGCTGAAAGATAGGGTGTCCACTTTCCATGCTTGTCTGTGATAAGTCATTGTGCAGAATCTTTTTAGTTGGTAATTGAGAGGGGAGGCAAATAGATCTATGTCTGGGCATCCCCATTTCCTTGTTATCATGCTGAAGACTTGTGGATCCAGTTTCCACTCGTGGGGATCCATGAGGTTTCTGCTTAGTTCGTCTCCCAGAGTATTTTCCTTTCCTGGCAGGAATTGTGCCTGCAGATGTACTTGATAAGTCAAAGCTGTGTCCCACAAGGTCATGGCTAGTCTGCAAAGGGGGTAAGAATGTGTGCCCCCCTGCTTGTTTATATATCACATGACCTTGGTGTTGTCTGTCTTTATCAGTAGTTGTCCCGGATGAAGTAGGTCCTTGAAGGCTGTCAGGGCATTTTGAACAGCTAACATCTCTTTCTGATTTATATGTAGATGCATTTGGTTTGAGGACCATGTGCCCTGAATGCATCTTCCTGCCATGTGGGCTCCCCAGGCATAGTCTGATGCATCCGTTGTTAGTGTCTGCCTGGCTGGAGGTAATGTGAATGGCTGTCCCTTGATCTGGTGACAAGCCTTTGCCCACCATCGAAACTCCTGTTGCAGGCAGGGAATGAGAGTAATGACTGTTTCCAGGCTGTGGCAATGTTGAGTCCAAACACTTTTTAGGTACCATTGAAGTTTACTCATATGCAGTCTTGCATATGGAATTAGTAGAATGCAGGATGCCATGAAGCCCAAAGCCTGCAGAATTTTTCTTGCAGATAACTGGGTTTTTTGTTGCCAACATTTTGAAATAGGTAGTCAGTTGCCTTTGTTTGTCTGGCATGAGATAAGCCAATTGGGCAGCTGTATTCAAGCTTGCACCCAGGAATATCTCTTGTGAGGGCACTAGTTTTGTTTTCTTTTTGTTGACTGTGTACCCTAGGCATGTTAGAAGTCTTTTCATAAATGCCAGATGTTGAAGAAGAATGTCCTTGTTTTCTGCTTGAATTAGACAGTCGTCCAAGTAAGGGTATATTTGTATTCCTCTTTGTCTGCAGAATGCAATTACTGGTGCCAGGCATTTTGTAAAGACCCTGGGCGCAGTAGATAAGCCAAAGGGCAGTGCAGAGAATTGGTAATGCACTGAACCAGCCTTGAATCTTAGGTATCCTCTGCATGGTTGTCTGATTGGAACATACAGGTATGCCTCTTTTAGGTCTAAAGTCACAAGCCAAGCATTCTTGCCCAGCATGGGCAGAAGCTGCTGCAAAGTCAACATTTTGAATTTCGGAATATCCAGGAAAGTGTTCAGAATAGATAGGTCCAGTATCGGCCTCCAGGCCTTGTCCTTTCTGGGTACCAAGAACAGTCTTGAGTAAAATCCTTGTCCCTGCTCTTGCTCTGGTACTTGCTGAATGCCCCCCATGTCCATGAGGGATGATACTTGTTTTTGTGCCTCTGCCCATTGATTTTTTACCAGATCTGGCCAGCCGCTTGCCTTTGGCAGAGTATGGAAATGAAACTTGTAGCCTTGTTGACACTATGTTTAGAACCCACTTGTCCTGGGTTATGATGTGCCAATTTTGAGCAAAAAGTGCTAATTTTCCCCCTAAGGGTGCTGCCAGAAGATAAGTGCTTGGTGCTGGCAGGGGGAAGTCATTGGGACTGTTTTCTGTATGTTTGTGATCTATCTTCTCCGGCTTTGGAGGTAGAAGCCCCTCATTGCTTGGGCCTATAAGAACCTTGCGCCTGGGATCTGCCCCTAGGGCATATGGATCTGCCCCTTTGAGGTCTGTCTGACACAGGAAAGGATCAATTTTTTGTAGGCCAGTGCCTATTAAACTTAGGTGGCTGTACTTGTAAAAAATCTTTGACAGTTTGCATAGATTTAGCTTTGTCCTCCATTTTCTTTAACACCTCTTCTGCCTTAACACCAAACAAAGTATCATGCTGTAAAGGTGCATCTAATAATTTAACTTTGACATGATCAGGCAGGTTTTGTTCCTTCAACCAAGCATGCCTCCTAATTACAGAACCTGTAACTGCGGCCCTGCAGGAGGCCTCCAAAGAATCAAAACCACATTGCAAAGTATGTTTTCCAACTTGTTCTGCTGCATACAATAAATCCTGCATTTCCTTGTTTTCTGCACATTCAGAATTTAACAACATTTTCTGTTTAAGCAATCCTATGACATGTTGCTGATACTTAAGCATATGAAATTGACAGTTTAAGGCCCTTATAGCCAAAGTTACAGATGTGTAAACCTTTTTTCCCCATCTATCCAGTGCCCTTGAATTTCTGTCAGAGGGGTTGGGTTTTTTGCAGTGGAAGCCTTAACTCCCTTTGGACCCTGTGAAATAGTTTCTGGGTCAGCAGCAGGGTTTCTAAAAAGAAATTTGTGTGAGTCAGGAACCCTGTAATATCTGTCAGTCTTAACAGGAGCTGGGGTTAAGGAGTCAGGGGTCAGACTAGACTCCGAAAATACATCGTCTACAATGTCTAACACAGGTGGAATGGCTAGAGGTCTGTGCTGAGGTAGTAAAAGAAAATCCCTAAGCCTCTTTTTAGATTCTGAAAAATCTTGGCTCTCCCAGCGGAAATGCTCCCTCATGGTATGCAAGGTTTCCCCAAAGGAATAGTCCTCAGGAGGAGATGCTGAAGGCATATATTCTTCAGCATCAGAATCCTCATAAGGGGGAAGAGAATATTCCTGCTCAGAAGAGGAATCAGAAGAAATAGAAACATGATCTGAAGATTCAGTCAGTGTCTTGCCTAGGCCTCTTATCAGGAGGGAGATGGGAACCTCTGATCAAGGTAATCAAGTCTTCGGCCATTTTGAGCATCTGTTTTTTGGGCATAGAGGCCTGTCCACGTGGCTCTTGAGTTTATTTCCTTGCTTTAGAAGGTGCTTTAGTCTTTGCCTTTGAAGCTGAAGTCATTTTAATGCAAAGATGTTTAGGTCTGAATACACCCTCAGAAGCTGGTACCTGCTCAGCGGCTCCGGACCCATCTAAGGGATTAGCGTCCGAGGCTCCAATACCTCGAGTATCCAGCGGCATGGCCGACTCAACATGGGAGTCGGTAGCGGCTTGTGACTCTAAAGTAGCGGGCGTTAGGGGCTGCGAAAGCGCCTCACTGAGAACCGGCGAACCGGCGACTGGCTTAGGAGAAGCTTCGTCGTAGGTTTTGGGCCTCGGTTGTTTTTCTTTATCCTTTTCTTTGCGTTTTTTATAAACTCCGATAGTCGGATGGCTATCTGATGACATTTCAGGCTAATTAAACCGCCGTCCAAAAAATAGTGCGTTGGTTAAATCTAGCACAAAACCGACAACCAGTAACGTTGTGATCAGGGCCTAGGCAAGGAATACAGTAAGAATGAAAATCCTTATGAGGTATTTGCTTTCCACAAGAAATACAATTATTAACTCATTCTGACATCGGTCTGGAGCAAGAAAAAAGTTTCCCCAATGGGGTACTTAGCTTTATTGAAGACTTCGGATCTGAAACTCAAACACGAAAATCTCAGGAGTCGGCCGACCGGCACTTGCGAACTGCTTCTGCTTCGGGCACTGCGCGGCAAGAAAGACTTAAGAAAATGGCATCGGCTGCTTCTTTTATACCCCTGATGACCTGACATCAGGGAATGGGTGACAGCAGCCGATGCAGGACCCAAGATTTTGGAATTCAGGCCGGCTGAGGGCAACCTGCCAGCAGGATTACCCAAATGTAATGACTGCAACAGTGAAACACGAAGAACATTTGGTAATGCATTAAGCCAGCCTTGAATCTGAGGTATCTTCTGCACGATTGTCTTATTGGGACATGCAGGTATGCCTCTTTTAGGTCTAAAGTCACCAGCCAAGCATTCTTGCCCAGCATGGGCAGAAGCTGCTGCAAAGTCAGCATTTTGAATTTTGGAATGTTCAGGTATGTGTTCAGAATTGATAAATCCAGTATTGGCCGCCAGGCCTTGTCCTTTCTGGGTACCAAGAACAGTCTTGAGTAAAAACCTTGTCCTTTTTCCTGTTCTGGTACTGTCTGAATGGCCCCCATATCCATGAGGAACGCAACCTGTTTCTGTGCCTCTGCCCATTGATATTTTGGCAGATCTGGCCAACCATTTAACTGCCAATTTTGAGCAAAAAGTGCAAATTTTCCCCCTATGGGTGCTGCCAAAATATAAGTGCTTGGTGTAGGCAGAGGGAAGTCATTGGGATTGCTTTCTGTAGGTTTGTGCTTTATCTCCTCCAGATTTGTAGGTGGAAGCACCCCATTGCTTTGACCTGTATGAATGGTGCGCCTGGTATCTGGAACCCTTAGGGCGTCTGGATTTGCCCCTTTGAGCTCTGTCTGACACAGGAAAGGACCAATTTTTTGTAGGCTAGTGTCTACTGAATCTTGGTGGCTGCACTTGTAAGAAGTCTTTAACAATTTGCATAGACTTAGCTTTGTCTTCCATTTTCTTTAATACCTCTTCTGCCTAAATACCAAACAGAGAATCATGCTGTAAAGATGCATCTAGCAATTTAGCTTTAACATGATCAGGCAAATTTTGTTCTTTTAACCAGGCATGCCTCCTAATCACAGATCCAATAACTGCGACCCTGCAGGAGGCCTCTAAGGAATCAAAACCACATTGCAAAGTATGCTTTCCAACTTGTTCAGCTGCATGCAATAATTCCTGCAATTCTTTATTTTCTGCACATTCTGAAATCAACATAATTTTCTGTTTCAGCAATCCCATAACATGTTGTTGGTACTTAAGCATATGAAATTGACAGTTTAAGGCCCTGATTGCCAAGGTTGGAAATGTATAAACCTTTTTCCACATCTGTCCAGTGCCCTTGAATCTCTGTCAGAGGGGGTAGGATTTTTTGCTGTTTAGGCCTTAACCCCCTTTGGACACTGTGAAATAGTTTCAGGATCAGCAGCAGGGTTTCTAAATAAAAATTTATGTGAGTCAGGGACCCTGTAATATCTGTCAGGCTTACTGGGAGCCGGAGGTAAGGAGTCAGGGGTCAAGTTTGACTCCGAAAACACATCATCCACAATGTCTAAAACAGGGGGAATGGCTAAAGGCTTGTGCTGAGGGAGAAGAAGGAAATCCCTGAGCCTCTTTTTTGATTCTGAGAAGTCTTGACTCTCCCAGTGAAAATGCTCCCTCAAAGTATGCAAGGTTTCTCCAAATGAATAATCCTCAGGAGGAGATGCAGATGGAATAGACCCCTCAGTATCAGAATCCTCATATGGAGGGATAGATAATTCCTGATCAGAAGAGGAATCAGAAGAAATAGAAACCTGATCTGAAGATTCATAATCAGTGTCTTGCCTAGGCCTCTTTTCTGGAGGGGGATGGGCACCCCTGATCAAGGTAATAAGGTCTTCAGCCATTTTGATCATCTGTTTTTTAGGCATAGAGACCTGTGCACATGGCTCATGCATCGTTTTTTTAGTTTTAGAAGTTGCTTTTGTCTTTGATTTTGCAGCTGTCGTTGGTTTGATATACAAATGTTGAGGTGTGAATGCACTCTCAGAAGCTAGTGCCTTCTCAGCGGCTCCGGACCCATCCAAGGGAGATACAGCCGTCAATCCAATACCTTTAGTATCTTGCGGCATGCCCGACTCCACATAGGTGTTAGTAGAGGCCTGCGACTCGAAGGTAGTGGGTATCAGGGGCTGTGAAAGCGCCTCACTGAGTACTGGTGAACCGGCGACTGGCTTAGGAGAAGCTTTGTTGTTGGTTTTGGATCTCGACTGCCTTTCTCTGTCCTTTTCTTTGCATTTTTTATGTACTCTGGTAGTTGGATTGCTATCCGACAACATTTCTGGGTAGTTAAATCTTTTTCCAAAATACTTTGATGCGGAAATATACCAACGCTTAATAGTGTGTTGGTTAAATCTAGCACAAAACTGACATCCAGGCAAGTTGTGATCAGGGCCTAGGCAAAAGGAATACAGTATAAATGGAAATGCTTATGAGGTATTTGCTTCCCACAAGTAATACAATTATTAACTTTTTCTGACATTGGTAAAAAGCAAGAAAAAAGTTTCCCCAACAGGGTACTTAGCTTTAGTGAAGACTTCAGTTCTTAAACTCAAACTCGAATATTTCAGTAGTCGGCCGACCGGCACTTGCGAAATGCTTCTGCTTCAGGCACTGCGTGGCAAGAAAGACTGAAGAAAATGGCGTTGGCTGCATGTTTTATACCCCTGATGACCTGACGTTATGGAAGAGAAGACAGCAACCGACGCAGGACCCAAGACTTTGGAATTCAGGCCGACTGAGGGCAAGCTGCCAGCAGATTACCCAAATGTAATGACTGCAACAGTGAAACACAAAGAACATCTAGACCAAAGCACTATACGAGCATTTATATAGAAGCATGGAATCAGCAATACTCGATAGGACTAAATCTAACTCCACAAGGAAGAGTAATCCTGTCTGGTGGACATCTGCAATAAATAAACTCTATAACAAAAGGAAAAAATTGCTGTCCAAGACCAAGAAGGAGCAGTTGCCCAATTGGAAGCAATGTCTCCTTAGCCTAAACAAGTAAATAAGAGCACTAGTGAAATCCTCCAAAGCAAACTTTGAGTCCAAATTGGCCACATCTACTAGAGACAGTCATAAGGCCTTCTTCACATATGTCCACAACCTCAAAGGAAGCACCTAGATCTGTTCAGAACTGGACACCATATATACAAATGTCATAGATATAGCAAACTTGCTGGCTGACAGATTCAGTAAAAACTTTACCCTTCTGTCCCCCCATCAGTAAATCAGGACATCCACAGTACCTGCCCTCTTCCCCTTATATCTAGGGAACAGTTCATCACTGTTCTCTCAAAGGCAGAAAATACAGCCTCCATGGGACCTGATAACATCCCAGGCTGCATACTACATGAACTCAGGCAGGAACTTGCAACACCATTATGCACCCTATTCAACCAAAGCCTGAGTACTGACTTCGTCCCAGCTGAGTGGAGGACAGCCACTGTCATCCCTTTACACAAAGGTGGAGTGTCCACAGATCCAGGAAATTATACACCCATCAGCCTAACTAGCCTGATCTGCAAGGCCATGGAACGGATTATCATGGACCTCATTAACAAGGACATTGGCAACCTCCAAACACTTGATCCCCACACAGTTTAGCTTCATCAAGGGGAGGTAATGTCTTCTAAATCTGGTTAACTTCTTTGAGACAGTCACCAAAGCCATGGACACCACCTACCTTGACCTGGCCAAAGCCTTTGACACCATTACCCACTTGGGTATAATAGATAAACTCTCACAACTAAGCATCAATCCATATATTACCAGATAGGTAGCAAATGGGCTCACTGATAGAACTCACATAGTCAAAATAGGGGAAGCCACCTCAAGCAGTAGACCCATAACAAGTGGAGTACCCCAGGGTTCAGTCTTGGGTGGGATATACTTTTCTGAGGTTCAGACCAAAACCAGTGGGCTATGGCTGACCAGATTGGCAGATGACTGCAAGCTGGGTGCTGTCATCAATTCCCCTAGTGATGTGGACATCCTCCAAGAGGGTCTCACTCAGACAAATGACTCGTGCCAGAAACATGGCCTCAAGCTGAATACCAAAAAATGCATCATCATCCCCTTTGGGGAGAGTGACGTCCCCACAAATTATCACATTAATAACAACATCCTAAGCACTCAATCAGTCATGAGGGATTTGGGCACCCAGGTCAATAGCAACCTGACTTTTGACCACCATGTTGCTTCTGTGGTACGGAAAGTCTTCTACATGGCCCAGCTCATAAGTAAGGGTATCTCATCAAGGGACAAGGAGGTCATAACATCCCCTGTATTCTTCCCTTATAAGACCCATTATTGAGTACAACGCACCTTTTGGCATACACATGCAGCAGCTGGACAGACCACAGAAGTTCCTCACCAGGAGAATCCAGGGCCTCAAACATCTACCACACACAGATAGGCTAAAAGCCCTGTCCCTCTACTCAGTTTCATACAGACTCCTCAGAGGTGACCTCTGTCTAGCATACAAGGCCATAATGGATCTCACCTTGATGGGAATGCTGCATATCCGCAAGTCAAGCTCCACTCAAGTAATCCACACGCGTGGCCTCAACCTGGTCTGTGATAGCAACAGGACTTGTTAGCAGGACAGATTTGTGTCCCAGAGACTCCCTCATCTATGGAGTAGTCACCCTCCCCACATCAAGCAGACTACCTCTTTACCCCTTTTTAAGTGCAACCTGGATAACTGGATGGGAAACAGAAAATATACCCCTAGGATTCCACCCGTGTCCCCGCTGGACAGGGACATTGGGTGCTGATTTGTCTAAACATGGGCTAAACTCTTGGCTAGGCTTACAAGGGCCTCAGGACCAATAGCCTAGTAACCTCCTATGATCCTATGCCTTTTTGTGACTCTAAACATTTCTTATACTTTATTTCTTGCAGACAGTAATTGGTGGATGAGTAAATTAATTGATAGTTTTCTAATTTGAATATTTAAAGACTTGGTTCATAGTTTGACTCTGTCCTGTGAAAGGATCCTCAGGCCGAGGTGCCAAGGACTTTTAAAATAATTAATTTTTTTTAATTTTATTTTTATTTATCCTTTAATTGGGTTAGTCCCACTAGGCTAGCAGCCTCTTTCCACTGGAGACCTGAGAGGGTATTCATACTACTAGGGGAAATTTGGCCAGGGTATCTGGAACTCCCCCTACTCATCTTTGGTGACAACAGGGATGCATCTCGTCGGAAGTACTTTCTGCTTCTATTCCAGGTACATTGGCAGCCTGCAGAAATAGGGAGGCTGAACTGTGAGTTGTAGCATCAGTGTATTAGATTGAAAAAAATGTGGATATGGAGCCAGTCGAGTCTGGTGGGCAGCACAGGGTGATGGAAGAAGTCATAGTGATGGTTGTGGAGGGAAGCACAGCTTCTAGAGGTAATGGTGCAGAGAGAATGGATGGTGCAGCAGTTAATGAAAGGAAAACATTCGAGCCTTCCTTGGATTCAGAAGTGCTGTTTCAACAGCACTTGACTGAAGACGATGTGTCGATGAGAGATGAGTGTACAGCCCTCCAGTCAGGAGCGTTGCAGAGTGATATATTTAAAGGATTAATATCTGAAAGTGATCTGGAGAGTGGGAGAAATATAACATGGGGAGAGGTGATGGAGAGAATTTATGAAGAGGATTGAGAAAGTAAGAAAAAGGAAGACTGTACAAATACCTATGCAGAGACGGTAAGGAGTAAAACGCTGAGAAAGAGGAATGAAGGAGAGCATCTCGAGATAAGATAGGAAAAAAAACAACTTTTACAGTAAAATATTCTGTAAGGCACAGGAAGAGATGGACAGGTATGGGATGGTGATCTTCTTCTTCTTCTTTCGACTTTTCCCGGTTACGTGTCGGCACAGCAGATCACCTGTCCGCTCATGATTGGCAGTGGAGATTTTCTGGTGTCGAGTTGCCAGCCGGCGCCCAACCTTCCATCGAAGGCACACACACACATGCACTCATGCCTAGGGCCAATTTAGAGTATCCAATCCACCTACAGCATGTCTTTGGGATGTGGGAGGAAACCGGAGCACCTGGAGGAAACCCACGCGACCACAGGGAAGGCATGCAGACTCTGCACTGAAGGCACCCCAGCCGAGGATCAAACTGGAGAACCTCCTGCTGTGAGGCGGCAATGCTAACCGCTGTACCACCATGGCCGCCCAATGTATGGGAAGATGTTATTTCTCTTTTAGGTTTAAAATCAGAGGAAGAAAGGGCATTTATTAATAAAAGGAAAGAGACATTTGAGACATTTTTGAAAGTGGGATTGGACTGGAGACATTTCAAGGGGGGATGATGAAAAGATAAATGCCTGCTATCTCTGGAATTCTTATGTTTTGAAAGCATTTAATAGGGAGACTGAGAAGGTTCACATTCAATTCAGAACTGATGTAGAAAGAGAGACTTTAGAGAGACATTTACTCAAAAATGCCAAGATGTTATGGACGTCACTGAAGTTTATGAGAATAGAGCTTTACGGATGTGGGATTGTAATGTTTTCAGAATTTAAAATTATGCTATTGTGCATATTCTAAGTGTTATAATATCGAAGGGGAAAAAGCTATTATAAAGTATTGGGGTCAACCTAAAACTTATGTTTCTATTGAGGAAAGTCAGATCATTTCATTAGTGATTATGATAAATGAAAATGTTATAGTCGTGATAAAACTAGACATGATGCACAAAATGTGAATTGAAATGTTAGATGTAATTAAATAGGTCATTTGTGAATGTTTTGTAAAGAGGGACAATATGAAGGGGAGAGGAAATGTGTGATGCACTGCAACAATGGTGCATAAAGGGGGGCCTTGGAAAATGCTACCAAAGACAGAGCAGAGAGAGGAAGGTAAGGAAGTAAAAGAAAAGAGACAGGAAGAGGAGCGGAAATAAGTGATGAAGATGATGATAGTTGGAGCACAGTGAAAGAAAACAAATCAAAAAGAGTAAGAGGAAGGAAAAGGGAATTTACATGAAATAATATAAATATAATTCTTAATACATCACCTGTGTTCATAACATTTATTGAAAATAACATACATTTTCTCTGGTACAGAATATATCACTAGTCTCAAGAGTCTCTTATGGCCTCTTTGATGACTGGGCATCATTATAGGTTCATAGGTTGGTACTGGGCTATCTGCCCGAAGGCATATATTAGCCCAGCCAGGTCGTGTGGTATTCACCGCCCCTTTAGTAGTTCCCTAGACCCTTGTACTAGCAGCTAGTACCCTTGGCCCCTATCTAGTAGTGCTGTTGGTGTGATCCCCGGTGTGAACTTTCTGTTACCCATCTACTCATCAAGGTTCCTCTTGAAGAGTGATAGTGAGGGGCTCTGTCTTATGTAGATCAGGACCCTGTTCCATAGTAAGGGAAGTCTCTGCGAAGGGAATCTATCCCTCCAGCATGTTCTATTCATTGTTGTGTTGAGGTTTATATCCCTAGAGCGTGTAGCTCGAGTAGATTTGGTTTTGCTAAGAAATGAAAGTCAAACATAACATTGGCAAGGCTGAAAACAAAAATCATCCACAATAAGCCCTCAACCTCAAAAGACATGACATCGAAATAACATCTTTCAAATCCAGTGGTGCAGTAGAATCAAGAAATACATGTCACCAAAGTTCACATTGTTCCAACGTCAACTTCCAAAAGGAAAGGAAAGAGATAACAGGGGACTCTAGAAAAGATGAATAATTATTACTGGCAATTTTAAGAAAGAAGGGGATGACTGTAGAATAGCAGCAGTTAATGTAAACACTTTAAAAGGTTTAACATAAATGGTGTAAAAAGCTTGATACAGATGTAATAGTTTTAGTAGATATAAGAGGCTTGACTATAGCAGGAAGAATACAGACTGAGCAATTATGGGAGATTAAACATTGTGTAGAATTTAGGAAAAGATGCATGTTCTGGACTAGGAATATTATGGAGAAAAGCAGTAAAAATATTAGATGTGACTTAAGTAGAGATGGGAAGAACAGCGAATCTGGATATTAGGTGGAAAGAGCCCTGTATGCAGAATGATTCCAGTTTATACTTATGTTAATAGAAAGAACAGAGAAAATATGTTTCAGAAAATTCTAGATTACGTAGCTATAAACATAGATGGCATAAAAGTAGGATACTTTAATTATGATTTAAGCAAAAGAAAAGGGTAGTGATATAAATACTAGAAATAATAAGATGTGGCAAATTGTATTTATGGAAATTTAATGGATGGACTTATAAAGGAGGGGATTACAGAACAGAAATAGATTATTTTTTGGTATCTGAAGGAATATAAATAATTAAAGAAGGTGTATTAGAAACAGGATTCTCAGATTATTTGGTGATTTGGATAGAAATAAGATATGAAAGATATACAAAGATAAGAAAAGGAATAAAAAATATAAATAAAACAAAATGGGATGAGAAAGGAAAATTAATAGTGACAGAATTTTGGACAGCTATGCATTTTTACCATATCACTGCTTATTTGAACTTTTTTTTTTAAACTGGTGCACTTTGTTTGCTGTAGGATACACTAGATTCAAACATGTTGAATCTAGTTTTGTTTGTATAACTCGAACCCTAAAACAGGCCATCTTTTATTGGAGAGGGTTCTCCTGCACCATAGTGACAGGACTGTGCAGTTTAGAACTCATTTGACTGAAGGTTGCTGGAACAGGGCTCAGTTTTGAGCATTTATACTGGTTAATTTGCTTAGATCAGTTTGTGCTCATTTGCTACATATCACTGCATTTGTGCGTTGTGCACTGCCATGCAGTGTGGGCACCATTGGTGGTTATAGATGCAAACACTTTTGCCTGCAAATCTTCCCTCAGTCCACTGCTGGTGCTCCAAAGGTGAGTTCTCGTCATTGTCCCTCGCTGACAGGTGATACATTCAGTGAAGCTCCTGAGGTACCAACACAGATCCTACCCATTGACCCTTCTCATTTTTTGTCCACTTCTCCAGTCCTCTACTTTACTTATTCCTTCCTGTCCTCTCGGTTTTCTGACATCAACTTACCTAGCATTATGGACGGACAATTTTCAATAGTTTCTCCAGCCAGCCTGGTTGACATGGGGATCCTGAGGCAATGTAGCAACTGTGAGAGATGCCTCTATATCAAGAACCAAGAATCCAGGCTCTCTCGCTCACTAGTCAGTCCATCTGATACTAAGCAGATTGTCAGCATGCATATCTCAGCTCCTGCACCTACCAAACCAACAACACATAAACCTACATATGTGGAGGTCCTTACAAGAAGTTTACCAAAACATCATTGACCTCCAAAACACAAACATAAGCACACTTCACATAATACATCCTCTGATGAACATTGTACACATAATATATCATACAACAGTGTCTCACCAGTCAAGCCCCTAAGGCATAACACAAAAACAAGCATCTTAGTCATTTGTGAGACACACAGATGTCCGTCTCACCAGGCTGGATAAGGAAAAGGTCACGGTCAGCTGTCTGTCAGGTATCAGGATCCACCACATCATACATGCACTCAAGTCTCTCAACAGCAGGCACTGTTATGACTCCATCATAGTCCATGCTAGTGTGAACAACTTGAGACGTACCTCACTGGTCTATATGAAGAGAGACATGACTGAGCTCTCTGATCATGTGTCTCAGACAGGTAAGATCCGAGCCTTAAAGCAGCATTTTAACTTTACCTAGGATGATACCTCAATACAAACAAAAAATGACTGACGTCAACAATTGGCTTAGTTTCTGGTGTCATTCAAAGGGGATCCAGTATCTGTCAGACTGGGATGACACTGTCAACCACTCTCAATGCTGTGCCAGAGATGGTCTGTAACCTCTGGGATTTTGGTTACTGGCTAAGGCTCTTGATAGTGCCTTTTTTAGGGAATGTCACAAGAACAAAATTCCTAACATGAAAATACCGTCTAAAAACAACCTCAACGTTATGCTGTTAAACATTAGGAATCTAAACCAGAAACTGCACTCACTGGAAGCAGTCCTACCCTGGAAGATGCTGACATTTGTGCTGTCACGGATACCTGATTTAAGGCTGGGGAAAGCACCTCAGGTATACCAGGTTACATTTCCTTCCAGACGTTCAGACCACAAACTGAAGGTGTGAGAACTGAAGGAGGTGGTGTGTTAATATTCATTAAAGAAAAATACACCTCTAGCACGATTCCCTTGAATAACGTCAGGTGCAACTGACTGTAGATAAGGCCCCTCTTCAGGTGATTGCAGCTATAGGACCCCCCTCCATGAATCAGGACATCCACTCAGCCTACTTGGATCTACTTGAGTCAATCAAGATACAACCATACACCCTAGTTTTGGGTGACTTTAATTATCTGTCCATAGACTGGGTAAATTATGTGTGTTCTAACTCACTTGACCAAAGGTTCCTGGACTTCGTTAACTCTGGTGCCCTGGACCAGCTGATTGATACACCCACAAGGGGCTCAAAATATCCTAGTCCTGGTGCTCACCATCATGGGGTACTGCTGCATCTCCCTTTAGTGTGTGGCCATCCCTGTTGAGATCTGACCACAAATCAGTCTAAGACCTCCCTTAACAACAACTAGACTAAAAAACTTCTCCAATGCCAATTACAACTTCTAAATAGCATCATAGCCCTGGCATAAATCGCTTCCTAGCCCTGCCCCCCACTGATGGAACAGACACCTATGCTGAGTTATACACCAATGCTTTATATGAGCATCTATACAACTGTATTCACTGTGCTGTACCTGATATAACCAAAGTAAGATTTTCAAGGAAAAACAAACCTGCCTGGTGGACAACTGCCATTAATAGGCTGTACAACAGGAGAAGGAAATTGCTATCGAAGAGTAGGAAGAAATGGTCTCAAAACTGGAAAAACTCCCTCCTCAACTTAAGCAAATAAAACTCCTTGTGAAGTTCTCCAGAGCTAGCTACAAACCCAAATTAGCTTCCCTAACTAAGGATAACCACAAGGCATTCTTTAGTTACATCCGTAACCTCAAAGGTAAGGCCCAGATTTGCGATGAACTCGTAGTTAATGGTACAACATATACAGAACCTGTGGACATAGCAAACCTGCTGTCTGACAGGTTAAATGAAAACTTCACTCCCCTGTCCCCACCACATATACCCCAAAGCATCCTTAACATCTGTACCCCACCTAGTATCTCTGAGGAGAAGGTCTTAAATGCCCCCTCCAAGGCCAAAAACACAGCCTCTATGAGACCAGACAACCTCCCAGGCTGTGTTCTACATGGGTTAAAACAGGAATTAGCATCACCATTGAGCATGCCTTTCAATCACAGCCTCTAAGGGACCAGACAACCTCCCAGGCTGTGTTCTACCTGGGTTAAAACAAGAATTAGCATCACCATTGAGCAGGCCTTTCAATCACAGCCTCTAAGGGACCAGACAACCTCCCAGGCTGTGTTCTACATGGGTTAAAACAGGAATTAGCATCACCATTGAGCAGGCCTTTCAATCACAGCCTAAGCAGTGGCTTTGTCCCAGCGCAATGGAAAACAGCTACCATCATCCCTTTGCACAAAGGGTGTGCATCCACGGACCCTGGGAACAACAGACCCATTAGCCTGACCAGCTTTATCTGCAAGGCCATGGAGCAAATCATGGACCTTATTAACGAAGATATAGGAAATCTCCAAACACTGAACCCCACCCAGTTTGCCTTTGTCAAGGGGAGATCATGCCTGTTAAACTTGGTGGACTTCTTCGAGACAATCACCAAAGCCCAAACAGGCAGGGCAGTTTGTTTATGTGCTTTATTATATAGAAACAAATCAGTAACATAAAATATAAATGAACTGATCAACTGACAGACCATTACATACATGCATGCTTACAATTCAACAGCTTACTACAAAATGGCAGTCAGGCTTGCACATGCTCAGTATTTATTCACATGTACAAGCCCATGGAAAGCTTCTTAAAGGTGTACATACATACTGATCCACATCCTCCCCCTTTAGTGAACTGCCCACAATAAAATGACATTTGGAAAAGACATGCAGTTGTAGAGACACTAGGAAACAAACACTACACGTATGTCCAAGTTGCCGTGCATCTGGAACATGATCTGGAAATGTGACCTGATCTAGTGATACAGCAATTAGGAATGGGTTTAGCAATAGGGACAGTCATTGGTGAACAATTTGTTTCAGGAGTTTTGGGAATCTTCTCAGCAAGAGGGATATTTTTTGGAATGTCCTCTGGAACGGGAACACTGGATAACTCACCCAGAGATCTAGAGTCTTTTTCACAGGCAAGATGCTGCAATACAGGCTCGGACACTGGTACTAAATGTTTCTGATTCCACCTAAATTCAACTCCTTGTAATTCTACAGTGCATGATCTTGGCTCTGGACATACACTTTTGACGACTCCAATCCAATCAAAACCTTTGAACGTCTGCATCTTCACTATCTCCCCTTTTCGTAATGGATTGAGTGGTTTGCTGGACTTGTCATAATAGGACTTCTGGGACAAATGGCTTTTCATGAGTTGAACTCTCACTGCTTTGTTGTTCTTATTAGAGGGAACCAACAGATTGCTACTGATTGGTAGTATGGTTCTGGTTTGTGTCGACAAAAGCCTTTGTGCAGGTGACCCAAGGTGTTTATTACGAGGAATATTTCTGAGATTCAGATGAATTAGAAAAACATTGCTATTGTCTCATTTCGACTTCTCTAATAACTGTTTCACAGTTTGAACTGCACATTCTGCCAAACCATTTGACTGCAGGTACTCAGGGCTACTCGTAGCATGAATAAAGTCCCACTCTTCAGCAAATCTCTTGAACTGGTGGCTTGTAAACTGTGTACCATTGTCAGAAATAACTTTGTGCAGGCTACCATGCACTGAAAAATGACACTTCAACTTTAGTAATGACAGTACTGGATGCTAGATTAGGAATTAGGTCAATCTTGAACCAATTTGAATAAGAGTCTACCAACACCAAGTAATTTTGACCATTCCATTTGAAGATGTCTGCAGCTACTGCTGACCAAGGTAGTTCAGGAATCTTGTTTAGGTGAAGTGGTTATTTCTGTTGATGTGGCTTAATATTATTACAGACAGAACAAGATGAAAGTAGTCTCTCAGTATCCTTTGACATAGAAATACAGGCAGGGTTTGGGTTATGGTGGGTGTGCCTCCTCTCCTCTTGCTTTATCCCTTTTACACTACAAATAATTATGTCATACACAGGCAGGGTTCGGGTTACATTAGGTACGCCTCATCTCCTCTTGCTTTCTTTGTTTTACGGACAGGTGGCTGGTTACAGTGGGTAAACCCCCTCACCTCGTGCTTTATTTCTTTTGTAATGCAAATAATTGTGTCTTTTACAGGCAATGCTCAGGCTACAGTTGGTACGCCTTCTCTCCGCTTGCTTTATCTCTTTGACACTACAAATAATGGTGTCTTTTACAGGCAGGGTTCAGGTTACTATGGGTATGCCTTCTCTCCTCTTGCTTTATCCCTTTTATACTACAACTAATTGTCTTTTACAGGCAAGGTTTGGTTTACAGTGGGTATGTCTCTTGTCTTCTTGCTTTACCCCTTTTATACTACAAATAATTCTATCTTTTACAAGTAGGATTCAGGTTAGCATGGGAATGCCTCCACAACTCTTGCTTTCACCCTTTTATACTACAAATAATTCTGTCTTTTACAGGCAGGGTACGGATTACGGTGGGTACACCTCCTGCTTTATCCCATTTATACTGCAAATAATTATGATTTTTACATGTAGGGCTCCTTGCCTCTTGATTTATCTACTTTATACTACAAATAAGGCTGTCTTTTACAGGTCGAGTTTGGGCTACGACTGGTACACCTCTCCTTTTGCTTTATCCCTTTGGTACTACAAACAATGACCTTTACAGGCAGGGTTTGGGTTATGGCCAGTAAACCTCCTCTCCTCTTGCTTTATCCCTTTTATACTACCAATAATTCTATCTTTCACATGCAGGGTTCAGTTTATGGCAGGTACACCTCCTCTCCTCCTGCTCTATCCCTTTTATATTACAAAACATTCTGTCTTTTACATGCAGGGTTCAGGTTACGGTGGGTGTGCCTCCTCTCCTCTTGCTTTATCCCTTTTATACTACAAATAATTCTATCATTTACAGGCAGAGTTTGGGTTACAGTGAGTATGCCTCCTCTCCTGTTGCTTTGTCCTGTTTATAGTACAAGCAGGGTTTGGGTTACAGTGGGTACACCTCCTCTTGCTTTACCTCTTTTATACTACAAATTATTCTGTCACTTACAGGCAGGGTTCGGATTATGGTGGGTATGCCTCCTCTCCTCTTGCTCTATATCCCTTTGATACTACAAATAACACTGTCTTTTACAGGCAGGGTTCGAGGTATCCTTGGTATGCCTCCACTCATCTTGATTTACCCCTTTAATACTATAAACAATCCTGTCTTTTAAAGGCAGGATTCAAGTTATGTTGGTACAGTGATGCCCGTGCCCTGGCCCAGCAATCAAGGAGCCTCAATCCTCACCACTAACACCAGTGAGGGGCATCTCATATAGGAGGAAAGGATAACAAATACACACAGTAAAGTGCAATTTCCCTTAAGAGCACACACAGATCACACGTCAGTCCAGGGCTGGCTGCTCCCTTGTTCTCCAGGTCCCCAGTAAGACTCCCCACTGGCACAGCTATACGGTCCAGATCTCAGCCTAGTGGGCAAGCTAAAACCTCCAGCACCCTCTCTGTCCAACCAGTGCTTCATGCACCTGCCCAAGTAGCTGACACGCACACACTTTGAGATAAAAGTTTATACAACCACACAGACACTCCTGGGGAAGGCTGGCGCAGGTTCTCCAGCTGTGCCCCTTTTACCCAGACTATACAGTAGAAATCACTGCCACCACCCAGCTAATATTTATCAGCTACTGAAAGGCCCTTATGAAAGGGTGTACAATTATTATTGTGCAATATTATTATCCAAACAGTAAGTGCGACTGAACAGTCAAGGCTTATTTATAGTGACTTGGACAGTAATCACTATAAATATGCAATGTACTCTAGAGCTTAAGTTATCTCTACACAAAACAGCCACAGTTGAAAGGTTTAAAAATATTTAATAATAAATAATAAAAACACAAGACAATACTTTCTACTACACAGTGCTAGTCAAGAGTTCAGAGATCATAGACAAATACTTAAAATAATTCAGTAGTACAGTTCTGACATCACAGAAAAATAGTCAAATCTTTCTAGTTTCTAGCTATTTCTAAGAGAAAACACAAGTCTAAGATAAACTTACATATAGAACAAAGGCAGAGTGCTGATGAGTTGGATGGTCAAGACAAAAATGCTTAATGCTCTCTGATTCTCTCTGATTTTAAAATCACATTCCTGGTTCACATTACATCATTCTTCACACTTCCCTGGGTTCCCAGGCTAATAGAAACTACATTTAAATTCTTCACCTCTGCGCAGAAACCAGAGCAATAAAGGAGATTTATGCATGCAAATTCTAGCCATTAACTCTGGCCTTAAAACAATAGCAATAATTCCTTCACTTAGACAGGCCGGGGCCGACTTTCGATCAAAGGGTCACAACATGCTTTATTTGGTCAGCAGAGTGCACTGTTGTTACATTTTAGTAACAGCATTTTTTTCCATTTTAAGACAACAAGCCTGTGGCTTACATTAATATTTACAAATGACAGAATTATCTATAAAATTCTATCTGGCTAGGCTGGCAGCCTTCACCTATCTTCACCCAATATTCACATATCTCCCCCCCTGGAGAACTCAAGCTAGTTTTTCAAGTGACCCTTGAGAAATGCTGCTGGAGGGAGTTAGGTCTATCTGAGTATACCTTACCCCTTTCCCTGTCTTGACAGCCCATCTGCATTGGCATTGCTAATCCCACTGCAGTGCTGCACGGACATATATGCTTGCAACCCCAGGCTCCATCTAAGCAACTTGGCATTTTGCTGGCTGGCTCTGTTTAATGATGTTAGGGGGTTGTGATCTGTCATAACAGTGAATTTCCTTCCATACAGATAAGGCTGACATTTCTGCAGTGCACACACACACTATGGTTAGACATTCCTTTTCTACAGATGTATAGCACTCCTCCCTGGGTTGGAGCCTACGACTGAGATAAACCACTGGGTGCTCTTCTCCCTCTGAAAAAATCTGGCTAAGTACAGCCCCCACCCCATGGTTCAAAGCATCCACCTGCACAACAAATTCTTTACTGTAATCTGGACTGACTAACACAGGGGGTCCTCCCAAAGCTTTTTAAGCTTCTGGAATGTCTGCTCACATGCTGGGGTCTACACTACCTTAGCTGGCCTGTTCATCCTTGTCAGGTCTGTGAGGGGAGCAGCTCTGGTACTATAACTGGGGACAAACTTTCTGTAGTACCCTGCTGTCCCTAACAATGCCCTTACCTGCTTTTTAGTAACAGGTGCAGGCCATGCCTGAATGGCTTCCACTTTGACAGGTTCTGGCCTTATCTTACCACTCCTCACTCTATGTCCTAGGTAGGAGACCTCTGCCATAACCACCTGCCATTTGCTCAGCTTAATGGTCACCCCTGCCCTCTGTAGTCTGCCCAGCACCTCCCTGACATGCTGAAGGTGCTCTGGCCAGGAATGGCTGTAGATGGGAATGTCATTTAGGTAAGCAAGGGCAAACCCTCCTGCTAGAATTTGATCTACCAGCTTCTGGAAAGTTGCTGGGGCATTCTTCATCCCAAAGGGCATCTTTGTGAACTCATACAAGCCAAAAGGAGTCACAAAGGCTGACTTGTCTCTAGCACTGGGAGTCAAGGGCACCTGCCAGTAACCCTTGGTAAGATAAATGGTTGTAAGATAGTTAGCCCCACCCAGCTGCTCTAGGGCCTCATCTGTCCTAGGCATGGGGTAAGCATCTGACCCTGCGTGATGATTTAATTTCCTGTAGTCCACACAGAACCTGGTGCTGTCATCCTTCTTTGGCACCAGCACCACTGGGGAGGCCCAGGGACTGCTGGACTCTTGAATCACCCCTAGTAACAACATCTCCTGTACCTCTTCCCTCAGAGTCTGTTTGATTCACTCAGGCACTGTAAGGGGCCTGCTTAATAGGCCTTTGGGGTCCTGTATCCACCTGGTGCTGCCCCAGGTGGGTGCACCCTGGTTTCCCAGTGAACATATCCCCAAATTCCTGCAACACTGCTTGGAGTTCTCGTACCTGGGTAGGAGATAGCTGCTGGGACATTGAGGTCTTCCACTGAGGTGTCAGCCCAAGCCTCACTGAGGAGATCAGTCTCCAGATCTCCCTCAAACTCCTCCTGCAATCCACTTCAAATGTTCAGCACAAGGGCCTTCCTATCATGGTAAGGTTTCATCATGTTAACATGGTACAATTTGTGCCTCTGCCTTCTGCCTAGCAGTTCTCCCATGTAGTTAACATCACTTACCTTTCTTACCACCTTGTAGGGTCCCTCTCAAGCTGCTTAGAGCTTGTTGTGTCTGACAGGAATGAGAACCATTACCTGCTGCCCCACAGCATACACTCTAGCTCGAGCATTCCTTTCATACCACATCTTTTTCTGTTGTTGGGCTTCTGCCAGGTTCTCCTGGACCAAGCCCATGAGTTCCCTGTGCCTTATCCTGAGGTTTAGGATGTATGCCACAACAGACTTCTTGTGAGACTTGCACTCACCTTACCACTCATCTCGAATTAAATCTAGAGGTCCCCTCACCCTATGCCCATACAGCAACTCAAAGGGTGAAAAACCTGTGGATTCCTGGGGAACCTCTCTGTAAGTAAACAACAGATGAGGCAAATACTTGTCCTACTCCCTCTTAAACTGATCTGCAAATGCCCATAGCAGGGACTTGATCATAGAGTTTAACCTCTTAGCAAGACCATTACTCTGCGGATGGTAGGGGGTGGTCTTCATGTGCGTCACCCCACAGAACTTCTACAGACAAGCCAGCAGGTCTGACATGAAACTGGCACTTCTGTCAGTCAGTATTTCATTTGGGAAACCTACCCTGCTGAAAATCTCTAATAAAGCATTTGCCACCTTCTCTGCCTCAATGGAGGACAAAGCCACTGCCACAGGATATCTTGTAGCATAATCCACTACCACTAGGATATACTTTTTCCCTGTGGAACTTGGGGTACTCACAGGACCCACAATATCCATAGCTACCATCTGAAGTAGCTCCTCAATCACAGGCAAAGGCATCAAAGGAGCTTTCACCTTGTCTCCTGCCTTGCCTGCCTTTTGGCACTGCTCACAGGTCCTGCAGTACCCTGTTACATCTCTGGAAATTCCAGGCCAGAAGAAGTTCTGCATAATATGCCTCTTTGTACATTTTATGCCTATATGACCTGCAAAGGGAATATCATGGCTATGGCTAGAAGTGCCAGATGGTAAGCTCTAGGCACTACCAACTGCTGCACTCTCTCACCTTCTAGCTCTCCTTCATGGGTCCACTCAATGTATAGTAATCCTTTGTCTCAGTATACAGATTCCCCCTTTCCTTGAAAATCAGGTGCCTTCCTAGCTACCTGCCTCAGGCCTTGCAATGTAGGGTCTGAGAGCTGAGCCTGTCTCAACTCTCTCCTTGTAACCCTTCCCAGCTCCCCTTCCACAGGAAGTCTGGCATCCTCTGACAGTGGTGCCTCACTGTCAGCCTCGGTACTACTACTCACCTCTACCTTTGCAGTTACTCTGTCCAAGGGACCATCAGTACCCACAAGCATCTGTGGCTCACATTCAGTCTCACTGTTACAGAGTAGCTCCCTCCTTGAAGTAACCACCTCACCAGTCCTGGCTGTAAGTATGCAGTCTTTCTGGGTCCCCCCCCCCCAGGCTACCAGACGCACATGCTTATCTTGAAGCCTGAGTGTGTGTAACTACATAAGCACATGGTACTGCCTCATCCAAATCCTTCCCTATCAGGACATCTGCAGGATGGTAGTTCTGTACCCCTGTTGTCTCAAGACAACCTACTACTGGCATTTTGTCTTTCCCACTTTCTGGCTCCCTCATCTTTTGCTCCCCACCTTGCCTCTGTGGACACCTGTATGCCACATTGCCCCACTGGTTGCATTCAAAACATTTACCCCTAGCTCCTGGACGTGTACCTGGACTAGTAGCTTCCCCTTCAACTGTCAGATTCTGTTGGGGCAGTCTGTGCTGCCTACCAAGGGTTCCTTTAGACCCATGAGCAGTACTGGGGGCCCCTTTCCTGTCCAGGGCTGCCCTGCTTGTCAGGTATAGGTCTCTATTCTTCCTCAACTCATCTGAAGTAGCACATTGTCCATCAGCTAACCAGATCCTCATGTCCTCAGGCAAAGTGCTAAAGGCTTGTTCCCTCATCAAATGGCCTGCCAGACCTTCAAAAGTGGTGACCTGACATCCACTCACCCTCATATGGAAATACGTGCTCAGTTCAGCAACATATTCACATGCACTTTCATCTGCCTTGTGTCTGTGCTCACTAAACTTTTTCCTGTATGTTTCAGGTGTTAGCTTAAACAATTTTAACAAGTGATTTTTAACATTAGTATAATCAAAACATGCAACGTCAGACATTTTTGACAAAACAGTTACAGCTTTACCATGGAGTAAGGGGGTCAGGAACGTACCCAGAGCTTTTGGTCAATACTATACTGTTTGCATACCCTCTCAAACATAGGAATGAAACTATCAAAATTATCCCCCTCTTTAAATTGCGGAAGAAATTTACTGACCTTTTGTGCTTCTGGGGCCCAGTTACTCTCTGCTCCAGTACCTCCATGACTCTGGTGAAGAGTCACCAATTCCCTCTCATGGCTCCCCTGCCGCTTCTTTTCCTTGGCTTCTATCTCCAAATGCTTGGCCTCCAACTCAAGTCTCCTTAGCTCCAGATGGATTTTTAAGTCCTTTGCATTAAGGTCGAGCTGTCCATTTTCTGAGGGTATTATATCACCACTGCCAGTCTGATTGTCCTCCTGGTTGCTGTTTTCTGATGCAGCTGTAACCAAGGCTGCAATCAGGTCTGCATTAGTCAGGTTTCCATGCACCAGTCTCCTAGCCTGGCACATCTCCGCCAGCTGGCTCCTTGTCACCTTTACATACTCCTTTGCTGACATGTTGCCTGCTCACCCTGACTAACTAAGCTAACAAAAGAAATAAAATAATTGTGATCTGAACTCTGCGTATTCACTATGTGGCTGATTTAGAGTACAAAGCTCACTGTACACAAGCTACAGGATTCACTCTACCCAGACCACTACAAGCCAATTAGTATTTGCCAGCCAACTAATATGTGGTGTGGATATACCACCACTGCCAAACAATTAATATGTGGTGTGGATATCCCACCACTGCCAAACAATTAATATGTGATGCCCATGCCCTGGCCCAGCAATCAAGTAGCCTCAATCTTCACCACTAACACCAGTGAGGGGCATCTCATATAGGAGGAAAGGATAACAAATACACACAGTAAAATGCAATTTCCCTTAACAGCACACAGAGATCATAGTCCGTCTGGGGCTGGGTGCTCCCTTGTTCTCCAGGTCCCCAGTAAGACTCCCCACTGGCACAGCTATAGGGTCCAGATCTCAGCCTAGTGAGCAAGCTAAAACCTCCAGCACCCTCTCTGTCCAATCAGTGCTTCGTGCCCCTGCCCAAGTAGCTGACACACACACACTTTGAGATAAGAGTTTATGCAACCACACAGACACTCCTTGGGAAGGCTGGCACAGGTTCTCCAGCTGTGCCCCTTTTTCCCGGACTATACAGTAGAAATCACTGCCACCACCCAGCTAATATTTATCAGCTACTAAAAGGCCCTTATGAAAGGGTGTCCAATTATTACTGTGCAATATTATTATCCAAATAGTAAGTGCGACTGAACAGTCAAGGCTTATTTGTAGTGACTTGGGCAGTAATCACTATAAATATGCAATGTACTCTAGAGCTTAAATTATCTCTACACAAAACAGCCACAGTTGAAAGGTTTAAAGATATTGAATAATAAATAATAAAAAAAAGGCAATACTTTCTACTACACAGTGCTAGTCAAGAGTTCAGAGATCACAGAGAAATACCTAAAATAATTCAGTAGTACACTTCTGACATCACAGGATGGGATGGCGCAGTGGTGCAGCGGTAGCGTTGTTGCCTCACAGCAAGAGGTTCTCTGGTTTGATTCTCAGCTAGGGTGCCTTCTGTGTGGAGTCTGCATGCCCTCCCTGCATTCTTGTGGGTTTCCTCTGGGTGCTGTGGTTTCCTCCCATATCACAAAGATATGCATCTGGAGCGTTTCTTCCCGGGCCTCCGCTGAAAATTGGCTTTGTTCCAAGTCGGACTTTCCCAGTTAACATATGTTAAATAAAAAAAAAAAAAAGCAGTCTAATCTTTCTAGTTTCTAGCTATTTCTAAGAGAAAACACAAGTCTAAGATAAACTTACATATAGAACAAAGGCAGAGTGCTGATGAGTTGGATGGTCAAGACAAAAATGTTTAATGCTCTCTGATTCTCTCTGTTTTTAAAATCACATTCCTGGTTCACATTACAACATTCTTCACACTTCCCTGGGTTCCCAGGCTAACAGAAACTTAATTTAAATTATTCAACTCTGCGCAGAAACTAGAGCAATAAAGGACATTTATGCATGCAAATTCTAGCCATTAACTCTGGCCTTAAAACAATAGCAAGAATTCCTTCACTTAGACAGGCCGGAGCCGACTTTAGATCAAAGGGTCACAACATGCTTTATTTGGTCAGTAGAGTGCACTGTTGTTACATTTTTGTAACAGCATTTTTTCCATTTAAGACAACAAGCCTGTGGCTTACATTAATATTTACAAATGACAGAATTATCTACAAAATTCTATCTGGCTAGGCTGGCAGCCTTCACCTATCTTCACCCAGTCTTCACAGGTACACATCGCCTCCTCTTGCTTTACGCCTTTTATACTATAAATAATTCTGTCTTTTACAGGCAGGGTTCAGATTATGGTGGGTATGCCTCCTTTCCTCTTGCTTTATCCCTTTGATACTACAAATAACGCTTTTACCAGCAGGGTTTGAGGTATGTTTGGTACACCTTCTTTGTTCCTGCTTTACCTTTTTGATACTACAAACAATGCTGTCCTTTGCAGGCAGGGTACAAGGTATTGTTGGTACACATCCTCTCTTCTTGCTTTAGCCCTTTTATGCCACAAATAATTCTGTCTTTTACAGGCAAAGTTACGGTTACAGTGGGTATGGCTCCACTCCTCTTGCTTTATCCCTTTCATACTACAAATAATAATACAGAACTATCTGCAAGTATATAGAGCTGAGTATATTTTCTGTGTTCTGTATTATAGAGCTAAATTGTCTGCTTGATATCTGTGTCTTACTGCTCTGCAAATATATAGAAAACAGTATATATATTTTTTTATAATTTGCAAATTCCTTACATCTGTGTTGAAACTGTTTCCCACCCCCCTCATTTCCTGCCTTGTCTTTCAGCTGATATAATTTAGCTAGTGCTGTGTCTCCTTTTAATTAACAACCTGTATTCAAACTGGAACCTTAGTTTGAGAGACAGCCTTACAGAACTATCTGCAAGTATATAGAGCTGAGTATATTTTCTGTGTTATTCTGTATTATAAAGCTAAATTGTCTGCTTGATATCTGTGTCTTACTGCTCTGCAAATATATAGAAAACAGTATATATATTTTTTTATAATTTGCACATTCCTTACATCTGTGTTGAAACTGTTCCCCCCCTCCCTATTCTTGGTTGTAGTTTAAATGTGGTGGCTTTTGCAGTGCCCGCCCCACTGTAGATTTGATCTAAGACACTCCCCCAGGACATCTCTTTACCGCATTCTACCTAATAAACCCTTTCTGCACTTGCTTTTAGTCCTTTTAATTTAATTACATTTTTTCAAACTGTGTGTGGACTAATATTGCTACATATTCAAGTGTGCCAGCTTGCACTGCATGAGAATTGTATTTACTACTGCTTTTGCTACTTTTCTGAAAAAAAAAAAAATAATCTACTTTTACTGTACTTGTGTTTCTTCCTACTTTATTTTGCTTTTGCGTCATCTTAAAAGTTCTCAATTGTATTTATTACTGCTTGGTGTAACTCATTCTAAGCCTTTTACTTTAAACACTTGGGCTTCAGACCAGTTGTTTTACATTGAGAGGGTTTGTGGTCTGCACTGTAGTGGCAGAACAGGTAGCTTACATCCTTCTAAGTTGGGAACTGCTGATTGGGGGCTCAGTGTCTGTTATTCTAAAAGTGTATTAATTCTGGTTTAAGCACTTGGGCTTTCAGGCCAGTTATTTTACATTAAGAGGGTTCGTGGTCTGCACTCTTGTAGGAGGAGAGGCTGGACTCTGCCCTTCTGATCTGGGAATTTCTGGTTGAAGACTTATAGTGCATGCATATCTGAATTGCTTCTTACTGAAATTGGTACACCTTGTTTGCTGTAGCATAGACTAGATCCAGGCCTGCTGAATCTAGCTTTGTTTGTATAACTTGAGCACTAATCCAGGCATTATTTAAAGTATTCAGTTGTATTTATTACTGCTTGGTAGTAACTTGGTTAAAGTGTAGCTATCATTCTAAGTCTTTTGGATTAAGCACTTGGGCTTCAGACCAGTTGTTCTACATTAGGAAGGTTTGTGGCATGCACTGTGGTGGCAGGACAGGTAGCTTTCATCCTTCTAAGTTGGGAACTGCTGATTGAGGGCTCAGTGTCCGTTATTCTAAAAGTGTATTAATTCTGGTTTAAGCACTTGGGCTTTCAGGCCAGTTATTTTACATTAAGAGGGTTCGTGGTCTGCACTCTTGTGGGAGGAGAGGCTGGACTCTGCCCTTCTGAGCTGGGAATTTCTGGTTAGAGGTTTATAGTGCCTGAATATTTGAACTGTATCTTACTGAAATTGGTACACCTTGTTTGCTGTAGCATAGACTAAATCCAGGCCTGCTGAATCTAGCTTTGTTTGTATGCTTGTTATTTCCCTGGAATGCTAATTCCACCTAAAACATGGCTTCTCAGCGCTTCTGTGGATCCCTAGTGATATCTGCATTGCTTACTGTACTTATTTCCTTGCTTCGCTTGAAAGAAAGTTACTGTTTGTCGTTTTTGCATTTAAGTTACCTGTAACACATTGCACTTGTTACCTGGCACTTGCTCACTAAAGCAATTATAAGTCAGCACTAAAAATTAAAAGCACTAAATCCTCACTCCCCATTGGCCCTTGTTTTCAATTATAAAGGAATTCCCAATATTATTCTAGCATGTCCAAAGGTCAGTTGTCAATCTCCTCTCCGGACCAGCTGGTGAATATGGGAATCTTGAGGCAATGTTTCAACTGCCTCATGTACACAGACAACCCTCTCCTCCTCCCAACAAATTCCAACACATGTGAGAGATGCAACCATATAGCCAAACTGGAGGCTAAGCTCTCTCAACTCAGTACTGGCATAACCAGTCAGGAGGAGAAGGAAACCACACTCACTACAATTCCAGTCTCACATAGACCTACCACGACAGCAAACCAAACACACAATCACACAAAACATACTCGGAGGCTCTAAATAAAGATCTGCCTAAGCAGCAGAGACCTCCAAAGCAGACACCCAAGCAACCGCTACCCCAAAACAAAACATGTGCAACACATATCTCACAAAGCCAGTGTGCGAACAGTCACAGCCCTTAAGGCTAAACAACACACCTGATACACTTGTAATAGGTGACTCTATCGTCAGGCACACTGACGTCCCGCTCACCAGGCTGAACAAGGAGAAGGTCACGGTGAGCAGCCTGTCTGGCGCTAGGATCCGCCACATAACACAAGCACTCAGGTCACTCCAAGGGAAGTACAAATATGACTCAGTCATTGTCCATGCTGGTGTGAATGACCTGAGACGTACCTCCCTGGACTACATGAAAAGAGACATAGAGGAGCTCTCTGAGCATGTAGCCCAGGCTGGTATGACCCTGACCTTGAGTAGCATCTTACCCTCACCAAGAATGATGCCACAATATGAAGACAAGATTATCAATTTCAACAATTGGCTTAAGTATTGGTGTCATTCAAAGGGGATCCAATGCCTGTCAGCTTGGGATGATATGCATGACAAGCCACGATGCTTTGCTAGGGACGGCTTGCACCTGTCACCCCTGGGCTTTCGGATATTGGCAAAGGCTCTTGCTACCCCCATAGTGCCTTTTTTAGGCAAGGCTCAAAAGTCAAACCCACCTCCATAGGTATCACAAGGGATAAGAAACTAAGAGTAATGCTACTCAACGCCAGAAGTCTAAACTTCAAGATGCATGCACTCGAAACTCTCCTTAGCATGGAGAACATCGATATCTGTGCAGTAACAGAAACCTGGTTCAGGACTCCCGAGAGCACCCCAGCACTACCAGGTTATACCTCATACCATGCTTTTCGGCCCCAAAACTTGGACAGAACCACAAAAGGAGGGGGAGTATCGATATTTATCAAAGATACCCACACCTCCAGGTTGGTGGCAAAGCACGAAGCATCAGAGACTATCCATGTGCAACTTACAGTGGGTAAAACTGCCTTCCAGTTTATAGCCTGCTACAGACCACCCTCCCAAACCCAGGAACCCCACTCGGCCTTCCTGAGAACACTGGAAAATATGAAGGTCTCTCCGAACACCATTATATTGGGCAACTTCAACTACCCAAACATAGACTGGGAGCATTACTCTAGCTCCAACACCCTTGCCCAAAGGTTCCTAGAATTCATAAACTCAAATGCTATGGAACAACGTTACCACTCCCACAAGAGGAGAAAACATACTGGACCTGATCATCACCAACATGGGGACTCTATGCTCCAGACCAGAAGTGTATCCCTCACTGGTAAGATCAGACCATAAACTGATCTCACTGGATATTCACATCCCGACCCCACCCCCTGCACAGAAAACCACAGTGAAAAACTTCTCTAAAGCAAATTTCACACTCCTCAAAACCAAGGTGGAATCCTTCAAAGCCCCCGGGCCTGTGGAAAATACGGCCCACACCGCAGAATCCTTTATAAATGCATTCTATGAACACCTTCAGGAATGCATGGATCATGCAATCCCAAATAAAACCAAGACCCAATCCTCCAAAGGCAGACGACCTGTCTGGTGGACCCCAGCCATAAACAAACTATACAATAGAAGGAGGAAGCTACTACATGATAGAGCAAAATCCCAAAAAGGGAAGGCATCTCTGATCAGTATTAGCAAAAAACTAAGGGCACTCATAAAATCGTCAAAGGCCAGCTTCGAGAGAAAAATTGCACAGGACACTAAGGATAATCACAAGGCTTTCTTTAGTTATGTTAGGAACCTGGGTGGGAATTCCCAGATATGCTCAGAATTATTCCAAAATGACAAAAAATACACCAAACCCACAGACATTGCCAACATCCTAGCTGACAGGTTCAGCGCAAACTCCCCCCCCACCAAAAGGGCAAATATCTATCCCAGCAGAGTGCTGCCCCCCTGACATCTCAGATGCTCAGGTGGGAGCCGCCCTCTCCAAAGCAAAAAACACAGCATCAATGGGACCAGACAGTGTCCCAGGCTGCGTCCTACATGATCTCCAAGAAGAGCTAAACCCAAACATAAAACTACTGTTCAATCTCAGCCTTACTACAGGATATGTACCCAAAGAGTGGCGTACAGCAACAGTGGTCCCTCTCCACAAAGATGGTGCCTCAACGGACCCTGGAAACTATCGCCCCATAAGCCTGACTAGCTTGGTCTGCAAAGCTATGGAAAGGATCATCATGGACCTCATAAATAAAGATATTGGGGACCTACAGACACTGGATCTTACCCAGTTCGGCTTTGTTAAGGGCAGATCCTGCCTCTTAAACCTGGTTGACTTCTTTGAAACAGTCAGCAAGGCCATTGACAAAGGAAAGGTGGTCAACACAGCCTATCTGGACCTCGCAAAAGCCTTCAATACAATACCCCACTCGGGCATTATAGATAAGCTCACCAGCTTAAATATAAACCCCTATGTCACTAGATGGGTTGCAAACTGGCTCAAGGACAGAACCCACATGGTTAGAATTGCTGGAGCCATGTCAGACGCCAAACCAGTTACAAGTGGCATCCCACAAGGCTCAGTCCTGGGACCTCTCTTGTTTGGTATATATTTCTCGGAGGTACAGGCCAACATGGAAGGACTGTGGCTGACCAAGTTCGCAGATGACTGCAAACTGGGTGCCATAATCGATTCTCCAGCCGACACAAGCATCATCCAAAAGGGCCTCATAGAAACAGACAACTGGTGCCAGAGCCATGGCCTCAAGCTAAACGCCAAAAAGTGTATAGTCATCCCCTTTGGCAAAAACAAAGTGCCCACAAATTACCACATAGGTGGTAATCCATTAAGTACAGAAGAAGTAATTAGGGACCTGGGGACCCAAGTTGATAGCAATCTCTCATTTGACAACCACGTGGCCAAAGTGGTTAGAAAAACATTTTATATAGCCCACCTAATCATGAAGGGATTCACATCTAGATTAGGGGAGGTCATCGTGCCTCTTTACTCATCCCTCATCAGGCCCATAATCGAGTACAATGCCCTTTTGGGATGTACCTTACCAAACACCTGCAGCAACTGGAAAGACCCCAAAAGTACCTCACCAAGAGGATCAAAGGGCTCAAACAGATGTCATATGCTGCCCGGTTAAAGAAACTCCAGCTCTACTCAGTGGCATACCGCCTGCTCAGAGGTGACCTGTGCCTGACGTATAAGGCCATGTCCAACCCGGAATTAAGAGACATGCTGCACCTCAAAAAATCCAAATCCCATCGAGCTACACACTCGAGAGACTTGAACCTCAGCACTGAAATAAATAGGACATGCTGGAGGGACAGATTCATAACCCAGAGGCTCTCTTCACTCTAGAATAAAATCCCAGTCCAGGTTAGGCAGAGTCCCTCATTGACTCTCTTCAAGAGGAATCTTGATGAGTAGATGGGAGATCATAGGTTTACCCTGGGTATCACTTCTGTGTCACTGTTAGACAGAGGCACAGTATACTAACCTCGAAAAAGGGCACAGCAAAATTCATTTAAAATGGGTGGCGAAAGCCAAACACACTCTGGCTAGGCTTATAAATGCCCTAGGGCAGATAGCCTAGTATGAACCTATGAACCTATGTTATTTACAGGCAGGGTTCGGATTACTGTTGGTGCACCTCCTCACCTTGTGCCTTATACCTTTTATATTACAAATAATTCTGTCTTTTACAGGCAGAGTTTGTTTTACAGTGGGTATGCCTCCTATCCTCTTCCTTTATCCCTTTGACACTACAAATAATGTTGTATTTTACAGGCAGGGTTCAAGGTAAGGTTGGTATACATCCTCTCCTCTTGCTTTACCCCTTTGATACTACAAACAATGCTGTCTTTTACAGGTAGCATTTGAATCATGCTTGGTACACATTCTTTCCTCTTGCTTTATTCCTTTGATGCTGCTGATAATTCTTTTTTTACTGGCGGGGGTTCAGGTTACAGTTGGTACCCCGCCTCTCCTCTTGCTTTATCCTTTATACAACAACTAATTCTGTTTTTTACAGGCAAGAGCGAGTTACGGTTGGTATGCCTCCTCTTCTTTTGCTTTATCACTTTGATTCTGAAAACAATGCTGTCCTTTACAGGCAGGGTACAATGTAGGGTTGGTACACCTCCTCTCCTCTTGCTTTATCCTTTTCATACTACAAATAATTCTGTTTAAAGGCAGGGTTCAGGTTACAGTGGGTACTGCTCCTCTCCTCTTGCTTTATCCCTTTTATACTACAAAATATTCTCCCATTTACAGGCAGGGTTGGGGTTATGGTGGGCATGCCTCCTCTCTTCTTGCTTTATCCCTTTGATACTAGAAATAACACAGTCTTTTACTGGCAGGGTTCAAAGTATGGTTGGTGTCATGAAAGGAGATACTGCCAGCCCAGCTAGCTGGAATTTTGTAAATAGTTATATGCCATTTGTGAATATTAACATGACGCATATGCTTGTGTTACAACTGTATTAAAACTGTATATTGTGTATATCAACTGTTGGTACAGATGAGATACTTTGTAAAGTACTGACCCAAAATGTAACCACAGCATGCTGTATTGGAATAGAACAGGAATGTACCTGCACGGTTGTGACTGTTTAGATGTATATATGTTAATCGGTTTACCTTTACATCATCAATCCCAATATGGGCAAAACGGCTTCTGCAAATACCGAAGTGCGAACGTCTCCAATGTCGAATTCCACATAAGCAAATGGCAAAACCTCACCCTTTTTTGACCCATGGTAGCACTGGTGTGGAGGTGTGGCACGGTCGAAAATGTCGAAATTTGACATATTTTCGGCATTTAAAATTTTTTGCAGTTTCAGTTTGCTTAAATGAGTCGATTAAGTCGCCGATCGATCATGTGTGGTCGACGATATAAAGGTAAACCATTTTAATCATGGAAACTGCAACACAGGAGGTTAATTTCAGAAAAATATCTGAAAATTTAAATTACTTTATGACCACGTAATGAAAGGATGTTATCTTTCAGTTTCAGTGCAGTAACAGACACGATGTATAGCACTAAACATTTTTCTATAGTCTTGGAAGTGTTTATTGTTTTATGACTTCCAGGATTAGGAGGGGTCCTTGTTCATGTATTTTCACACATAGATGCTGAATGCTGCCAGCTGCATTAGTGGGAGGTTTCACCTGGGATGGAGTCAGATGACAAAGGATTATGTCATTCTGCAAGCTATCCCAACAGTAATATTTGGAATATTAATTTAAGAAGTCTCTGAGAGAGTGGGAGACTGAACATTTTGTATTTTGTGTTTGACCTGACAAGAACATCCACTCACCACATCTGCCTTGTTGCTCTGTAAGTAAGTTAACTAGTGTATAGCAATTATCTTAGATTCAGTCAGGAACATAGTGAAGTACAGTTTATATGTTTTCTGTATTTAAGACTGTCCTGCAATGCTGTTTTAAGTATTTACTGTGATTTTGAACTCTGATGTAACTGTGATTATTTATGGAGTATTTTTTGTTCTTTTGTTATTTATTATTAAATATATTTAAACCTATCATTGTGGCTGATTTGTGAGACATATTTAAGTTCTGTGAATACTTGCATATTTATTTGGTGACACTGTGGGCCACTCCTAATAGCCTTGCTCTTGGTCAACCTGCCATTTGTATTGACAGTAACATTACACAGTAAGATTGGACACCCTTTGTTTAGGGCCTTAAAGTAGCTGATTAGGACATGGTTGGTGGCAGTGATAACTACCTTATAGTCTGGGCAGAAGGGGGCATAGCTAGTAAACCTGTGCCAACCTTTCCCAGGCATATGTGTGTGTGTGTGTGTGTGTGTGTGTGTGTGTGTGTGTGTGTGTGTGTAAATCAAACCTCTCAAAGTGTGTGTGTCTGTGTGTGTGTGTGTGTGTGTGTGTGTGTGTGTGTGTGTGTGTGTGTGTGTGTGTAAATCAAACCTCTCAAAGTGTGTGTGTGTAAATCAAACCTCTCAAAGTGTGTGTGTGTGTGTGTGTGTGTGTGTGTGTGTGTGTGTGTGTGTGTGTGTGTGTGTGTGTGTGTGTGTGTGTGTGAGACCTACTTGAGCAGGGACACGAAGCACTGGTTGGACAGAGAGGAGGCTGGAGGTTTTGGCTTGGCCACTCAGCTGGGATCTCAACTCTACAGCTGTGACAAGTGGGAGTCTTATTGGGGATCTGGAGAAAGAGGGAGAAACCAGCCCCAGATTAACTGTGGTATCTGTGTACGCTTAAGGGAAATTGCACTTTATGCAGAGAGCTGCATCTGGAAATAATGTGTGTGTACCTGTCATCCTCCAAATGTATGTCCCCCACTGTTGCTAGTGGTGAGGATTGTGGCTCCTTGACAACTAGGCCAGTGCTAAGGCATCAGTGGAGCATCACAATTGATAGCCATTCTCTCCCCCCACTTTATCCCTTTGATACTACAAATAATTCTGTCTTTTATAGACAGGGTTCAGTTTATGGTGGATACACCTCCTCCCCTCTTGGTTCTTCCCTTTGATATTACAAATAATTCTGTCTTTTATAGACCAGGTTCAGTTTATGGTGGATGCACCTCCTCCCCTCTTGGTTTATCCCTTTGACATTACAAATAATTATTTTATAGACAGGGTTTGGTTTATGGTGGATACACCTCCTCCCCTCTTGCTTTATCCCTTTGATATTACAAATAATTATTTTATAGACAGGGTTTGGTTTATGGTGGATACACCTCCTCCCCTCTTGGTTTATCCCTTTGATATTACAAATAATTATTTTATAGACAGGGTTTGGTTTATGGTGGATACACCTCCTCCCCTCTTGGTTTATCCCTTTGATATTACAAATAATTATTTTATAGACAGGGTTTGGTTTATGGTGGATACACCTCCTCCCCTCTTGGTTTATCCCTTTGACATTACAAATAATTATTTTATAGACAGGGTTTGGTTTATGGTGGATACACCTCCTCCCCTCTTGGTTTATCCCTTTGATATTACAAATAATTCTGTCTTTTATAGACAGGGTTCGGTTTATGGTGGATATACCTCCTCCCCTCTTGGTTTATCCCTTTGATATTACAAATAATTATTTTATAGACAGGGTTCGGTTTATGGTGGATACACCTCCTCCCCTCTTGGTTTATCCCTTTGACACTACAAATAATGTTGACGTTTACAGGCAGGGTTCAAGGTATGGTTGATACACTTCTTCCCCTCTTGCTTTACCCCTTTCGTGCTATAAACAATGTTGTCTTATAAAGACAGGTTCGAGTTATGTTGGTACACATCCACTTCTGATGAGTTACCTCTTTAATACTACAAGCAATGTTATCTTTTACAGGCAGGGTTCAGGTTACTGTGGGTATGCCTCCTCTCCTCTTGCTTCATCCCTTTTTATGCTGCAAAGAATTCTGTCTTTTACAGGCAGGCTTTGGGTTTTGGTGGGTAAAGCTCCTGTCCTGTTGCTTTACCCATTTTATACTACAAAAATTCTTTTACTTGCAGTGTTTAGGATATGGTTGGTAAGGCTCCACTCCTCTTGCTTTATTCCTTTCATACTACAAATAATTCTGTCATTTATAGGCAGGGTTCGGGTTACAGTGAGTACTCCTCTACTTTTGCTTTATCCCTTTTATTCTACAAATAATGCTGTCTTTGACAAGCATGATTCAAGGTATGGTTGGTACACCTCCTCTCATCTTGCTTTATCCCTTTGATACTACAAATAATTCTGTCTTTGACTGGCAGAGTTCGGGTTACAGTTGATATGACTCCTCTCTTCTTGCTGTATCCTTTGTCTTCTTCTTTTGGCTTTTTCCTGGTTAGGGGTCACCACAGTGGATCAGCTGTCTGCTCATGATTGGCAGTGGAGTTTTATGGTGTCGAGTTGCCAGCCCGGTGCCCAATCTTCCACAGAAGGCACACACACGCACACACTCACATCTAGGGCCAATTTAGAGTGTCCAATCCACCTACAGCATGTCTTTGGGATGTGGGAGGAAAGTGGAGCACCCGGAGGAAACCCACGCGACCACAGGGAGGATATGCAGACTCTGCACAGAAGGCACCCCAGCTGAGGATCGAACCGGAGAGCCTCTTGCTGTGAGGCAGCAACACTAACTGCTGCACCACCACAGCCCTTGCTGTATCCTTTATACTACAAATAATTCTGTCTTTTATAGGCAGGGTTCAAGTTACAGTGGGTACGCCTCCTCTCATCTTGCTTTATCTCTTTGATATTACAAATAATTCTGAAATTTACAGGCAGGGTTTGGGTTATGGTGGGTATGTCTCCTCTCCTCTTGCTTTATGAATTTTATACTACAAATAATTCTGTCAATTACAGGCAGGGTTGGGGTTATGGTGGGCATACCTCCTCCTCCACTTGCTTTATCCCTTTTAAACTACAATCTATTATGTCCTTTACAAGCAGGGTTTTGGTTATGGTGGGTGTGCCTCCTCCTCCTCTTGCTTTATCCCTTTTAAACTACAATCCATTCTGTCCTTTACAAGCAGGGTTTTGGTTATGGTGGGTGTGCCTCCTCTCCTCTTGCTTTTTATCCCTTTTATAGTACATATAACACTGTCTTTCACAGGCAGGGTTCAAGGTGTGTTTGGTAAACCTCATCTCCTCTTGCTTTACCCTTTGATACTACAAATAATGCTGTCTTTTACAAACAGGATTTGAGATATGGTTGTTACACATTCTCTCTTTTTGCTTTACCCCTTTCACACTATAAACAATGCTGTCTTACAAAGGCAAGGTTAGAGTTATGCTTTGTACACAGCCTCTCCTCTTTGACACAACAAATAATGCTGTCTTTTAGAGGCAGGGTTTTGGTTACAGTTGATATGCTGCCTCTCCTCTACTTTTGCTTCATCTCTTTGATATTACAAATAATTTTGTCTTTTAAAGGAAGGGCTCAAGGTGTGGTTGGTACACAGATCATCTCCTCTCGCTTTATCCCTTTGGTTTTACAAACAGGATTTGCATTATGGTGGGTAAACCTCCTCTCGCTTTATCCCTTTTATACTACAAGTAATTCTGTCTTTTATAGGCAGGGTACAGGATACTCAGGGTGTGTAGCTAACGTAGTGCTTAGTATAGCTGCATTTGGTCTGATACTCAGGGTGCGTAACTAATGTAGTGCTTAGTATAGCTGCATTTGGTCTGATACTCAGGGTGTGTAGCTAACGTAGTGCTTAGTTTAGCTGCATGTGGTCTGATACTCAGGGTGCATAGCTAACGTATTGCTTAGTATAGCTGCAGTTGGTATGATACTCAGGGTGCGCAGCTAATGTAGTGCTTAGTATAACTGCATTTGGTCTGATACTCAGGGTGCGTAGCTAACATAGTGCTTGTATAGCTGCATTTGGTCCAATACTCTGGGTGCGTAGCTAACTTAGTGCTTAGTATAACTGCATTTGGTCTGATACTCAGGGTGCGTAGCTAACGTAGTGCTTAGTACAGCTGCATTTGGTCTGATACTCAGGGAACGTAGCTAACGTAGTGCTTAGTATACCTGCTTTTGGTCTGATACTCAGGGTGCATAGCTAACTTCGTGCTTAGTATAGCTGCATTTGGTCTGATACTCAGGGTGCGTAGCTAACTTAGTGCTTAGTATAGCTGCATTTGGTCTGATACTCAGGGTGCACAGCTAACTTAGTGCTCAGTATAGCTGCATTTGGTCTGATACTCAGGGTGTGTAGCTAACGTAGTGCTTAGTTTAGATGCATTTGGTCTGATACTCAGGGTGCGTAGCTAACGTAGTGCTTAGTATAGCTGCATTTGGTCTGATAATCAGGGTGCGTAGCTAACGTAGTGCTTAGTATAGCTGCATTTGGTCTGATACTCGGGGTGCGTAGCTAACGTAGTGCTTAGTATAGCTGCATTTGGTCTGATACTCAGGGTGCGTAGCTAACTTAGTGCTTAGTGTAGCTGCATTTGGTCTGATACTCAGGGTGCGTAGCTAACTTAGTGTTTAGTATAACTGCATTTGGTCTGATACTCAGGGTGCGTACTAACGTAGTGCTTAGTATAGCTGCATTTGGTCTGATACTCAGGGAGCGTAGCTAACGTAGTGCTTAGTATAGCTTCATTTGGTCTGATACTCAGGGTGCACAGCTAACTTAGTGCTTAGTATAGCTGCATTTGGTCTGATACTAAGGGTGCGTAGCTAATGTAGTGCTTAATATAGCTGCATTTGGTCTGATACTCAGGGTGCATAGCTAACGTAGTGCTTAGTATAGCTGCATTTGGTCTGATACTCAGGGTGCGTAGCTAACGTAGTGCTTAGTATAGCTGCATTCGGTCTGATACTCAGGGTGCGTAGCTAACGTAGTGCTTAGTATAGCTGCATTTCGTCTGATAGGGTGAGTAGCTAACGTAGTGCTTAGTATAGCTGCATTTGGTCTGATACTCAGGGTGCGTAGCTAACGTAGTGCTTAGTATAGCTGCATTTGGTCTGATACTCAGGGTGCGTAGCTAACGTAGTGCTTAGTATAGCTGCATTTCGTCTGATAGGGTGAGTAGCTAACGTAGTGCTTAGTATAGCTGCATTTGGTCTGATACTCAGGGTGCGTAGCTAACGTAGTGCTTAGTATAGCTGCATTTGGTCTGATACTCAGGGTGCGTAGCTAACGTAGTGCTTAGTATAGCTGCATTCGGTCTGATACTCAGGGTGCGTAGCTAGCGTAGTGCTTAGTATAGTTGTATTTGGTCTGATACTCAGGGTGCGTAGCTAACTTAGTGCTTAGTATAGCTGTATTTGGTCTGATACTCAGGGTGCGTAGCTAATGTAGTGCTGAATATAGCTGCATTTGGTCTGATACTCAGGGTGCGTAGCTAACGTAGTGCTTAGTTTACCTGCATTTGGTCTGATACTCAGGGTGCGTAGCTAACGTAGTGCTTAGTATAGCTGCATTTGGTCTGATACTCAGGGTGTGTAGCTAACGTAGTGCTTAGTTTAGATGCATTTGGTCTGATACTCAGGGTGCTTAGCTAACGTAGTGCTTAGTTTAGCTGCACTTGGTCTGATACTCAGGGTGCGTAGCTAATGTAGTGCTTAGTATAGCTGCATTTGGTCTGATACTCAGGGTGCGTAGCTAACGTAGTACTTAGTATTGCTGCATTTGGTCTGATACCCAGGGTGCGTAACGAACGTAGTGCTTAGTATAGCTGTATTTGGTCTGATACTCAGGGTGCGTAGCTAACATAGTGCTTAGTATAGCTGCATTTGGTCTGATACTCAGGGTGCGTAGCTAATGTAGTGCTTAGTATAGCTGCATTTGGTCTGATACTCAGGGTGCATAGCTAACGTAGTGCTTAGTATAGCTGCATTTCGTCTGATAGGGTGAGTAGCTAACGTAGTGCTTAGTATAGCTGCATTTGGTCTGATACTCAGGGTGCGTAGCTAACGTAGTGCTTAGTATAGCTGCATTTGGTCTGATACTCAGGGTGCGTAGCTAACGTAGTGCTTAGTATAGCTGCATTCGGTCTGATACTCAGGGTGCGTAGCTAGCGTAGTGCTTAGTATAGTTGTATTTGGTCTGATACTCAGGGTGCGTAGCTAACGTAGTGCTTAGTTTAGATGCATTTGGTCTGATACTCAGGGTGCTTAGCTAACGTAGTGCTTAGTTTAGCTGCACTTGGTCTGATACTCAGGGTGCGTAGCTAATGTAGTGCTTAGTATAGCTGCATTTGGTCTGATACTCAGGGTGCGTAGCTAATGTAGTGCTTAGAATAGCTGCATTTGGTCTGATACTCAGGGTGCGTAGCTAACGTAGTGCTTAGTATAGCTGCATTTGGTCTGATGCTCAGGGTGCGTAGCTAACGTAGTGCTTAGTATAGCTGCATTTGGTATGATACTTAGGGTGCGTAGCTAACGTAGTGCTTAGAATAGCTGCATTTGGTCTGATACTCAGGGTGCGTAGCTAACGTAGTGCTTAGTATAGCTGCATTTGGTCTGATACTCAGGGTATGTAACTAATGTAGTGCTTAGTATATCTGCATTTGGTCTGATACTCAGGGTGCATAGCTAACGTAGTGCTTAGTTTAGCTGCATGTGGTCTGATACTCAGGGTGCGTAGCTAACGTATTGCTTGGTATAGCTGCAGTTGGTCTGATACTCAGGGTGCGCAGCTAATGTAGTGCTTAGTATAGCTGCATTTGGTCTGATACTCAGGGTGCGTAGCTAACATAGTGCTTGTATAGCTGCATTTGGTCCGATACTCGGGGTGCGTAGCTAACTTAGTGCTTAGTATAACTGCATTTGGTCTGATACTCAGGGTGTGTAGCTAATGTAGTGCTTAGTATAGCTGCATTTGGTCTGATACTCAGGGAGCATAGCTAACGTAGTGCTTAGTATACCTGCTTTTGGTCTGATACTCAGGGTGCATAGCTAACATAGTGCTTAGTATAGCTGCATTTGGTCTGATACTCAGGGTGCGTACTAACGTAGTGCTTAGTATAGCTGCATTTGGTCTGATACTCAGGGTGCGTAGCTAACTTAGTGCTTAGTATAGCTGCATTTGGTCTGATACTCAGGGTGCACAGCTAACTTAGTGCTCAGTATAGCTGCATTTGGTCTGATACTAAGGGTGCGTAGCTAATGTAGTGCTTAATATAGCTGCATTTGGTCTGATACTCAGGGTGCATAGCTAACGTAGTGCTTAGTATAGCTGCATTTGGTCTGATACTAAGGGTGCGTAGCTAATGTAGTGCTTAATATAGCTGCATTTGGTCTGATACTCAGGGTGCGTAGCTAACATAGTGCTTAGTATAGCTGCATTTGGTCTGATACTCAGGGTGCGTAGCTAACGTAGTGCTTAGTATAGCTGCATTTGGTCTGATACTCAGGGTGCGTAGCTAACGTAGTGCTTAGTATAGCTGCATTTCGTCTGATAGGGTGAGTAGCTAACATAGTGCTTAGTATAGCTGCATTTGGTCTGACACTCAGGGTGCGTAGCTAACGTAGTGCTTAGTATTGCTGCATTTGGTCTGATACGCATGGTGCGTAACTAACGTAGTGCTTAGTGTAGCTGTATTTGGTCTGATACTCAGGGTGCGTAGCTAACATAGTGCTTAGTATAGCTGCATTTGGTCTGATACTCAGGGTGCGTAGCTAACGTAGTGCTTAGTATAGCTGCATTTGGTCTGATACTCAGGGTGCGTAGCTAACGTAGTGCTTAGTATAGCTGCATTTCGTCTGATAGGGTGAGTAGCTAACGTAGTGCTTAGTATAGCTGCATTTGGTCTGATACTCAGGGGGCATAGCTAACGTAGTGCTTAGTATAGCTGCATTTGGTCTGATACTCAGGGTGCGTAGCTAACGTAGTGCTTAGTATAGCTGCATTCGGTCTGATACTCAGGGTGCGTAGCTAGCGTAGTGCTTAGTATAGTTGTATTTGGTCTGATACTCAGGGTGCGTAGCTAACTTAGTGCTTAGTATAGCTGTATTTGGTCTGATACTCAGGGTGCGTAGCTAATGTAGTGTTGAATATAGCTGCATTTGATCTGATACTCAGGGTGCGTAGCTAACGTAATGCTTAGTATAGCTGCATTTGGTCTGATACTCAGGGTGCGTAGCTAACATAGTGCTTAGTTTACCTGCATTTGGTCTGATACTCAGGGTGCGTAGCTAACGTAGTGCTTAGTATAGCTGCATTTGGTCTGATACTCAGGTGCGAGCTAACGTAGTGCTTAGTATAGCTGCATTTGGTCTGATACTCAGGGTGTGTAGCTAACGTAGTGCTTAGTTTAGATGCATTTGGTCTGATACTCAGGGTGCTTAGCTAACGTAGTGCTTAGTTTAGCTGCACTTGGTCTGATACTCAGGGTGCGTAGCTAACGTAGTGCTTAGTATAGCTGCATTTGGTCTGATACTCAGGGTGCGTAGCTAACGTAGTGCTTAGTATAGTTGCATTTGGTCTGATACTCAGGGTGCATAGCTAATGTAGTGCTTAGTATAGCTGCATTTGGTCTGATACTCAGGGTGCGTAGCTAACGTAGTGCTTAGTTTAGCTGCATTTGGTCTGATACTCAGGGTGCGTAGCTAACGTAGTGCTTAGTATAGCTGCATTTGGTCTGATACTCAGGGTGCGTAGCTAACGTAGTGCTTAGTATAGCTGCATTTCGTCTGATAGGGTGAGTAGCTAACGTAGTGCTTAGTATAGCTGCATTTGGTCTGATACTCAGGGTGCATAGCTAACGTAGTGCTTAGTATAGCTGCATTTGGTCTGATACTCAGGGTGCGTAGCTAACGTAGTGCTTAGTATAGCTGCATTCGGTCTGATACTCAAGGTGCGTAGCTAGCGTAGTGCTTAGTATAGTTGTATTTGGTCTGATACTCAGGGTGCGTAGCTAACTTAGTGCTTAGTATAGCTGTATTTGGTCTGATACTCAGGGTGCGTAGCTAATGTAGTGCTGAATATAGCTGCATTTGATCTGATACTCAGGGTGCGTAGCTAACGTAATGCTTAGTATAGCTGCATTTGGTCTGATACTCAGGGTGCGTAGCTAACATAGTGCTTAGTTTACCTGCATTTGGTCTGATACTCAGGGTGCGTAGCTAACGTAGTGCTTAGTATAGCTGCATTTGGTCTGATACTCAGGGTGCGTAGCTAACGTAGTGCTTAGTATAGCTGCATTTGGTCTGATACTCAGGGTGTGTAGCTAACGTAGTGCTTAGTTTAGATGCATTTGGTCTGATACTCAGGGTGCTTAGCTAACGTAGTGCTTAGTTTAGCTGCACTTGGTCTGATACTCAGGGTGCGTAGCTAACGTAGTGCTTAGTATAGCTGCATTTGGTCTGATACTCAGGGTGCGTAGCTAACGTAGTGCTTAGTATAGTTGCATTTGGTCTGATACTCAGGGTGCATAGCTAATGTAGTGCTTAGTATAGCTGCATTTGGTCTGATACTCAGGGTGCGTAGCTAACGTAGTGCTTAGTTTAGCTGCATTTGGTCTGATACTCAGGGTGCGTAGCTAACGTAGTGCTTAGTATAGCTGCATTTGGTCTGATAATCAGGGTGCGTAGCTAACGTAGTGCTTAGTATAGCTGCATTTGGTCTGATTCTCATGGTGCATAGCTAACATTGTGCTTAGTATAGCTGCATTTGGTCTGATACTCAGGGTGCGTAGGTAACTTAGTGCTTAGTATAGCTGCATTTGGTCTGATTCTCAGGGTGCGTAGCTAACTTAGTGCTTAGTGTAGCTGCATTTCGTCTGATACTCAGGGTGCGTAGCTAACTTAGTGCTTAGTGTAGCTGCATTTGGTCTGATACTCAGTGTGCATAGCTAACGTAGTGCTTAGTATAGCTGCATTTGGTCTGATTCTCAGGGTGCGTAGCTAGCGTAGTGCTTAGTATAGCTGCATTTGGTCTTATACTCAGGGTGCGTAGCTAACGTAGTGCTTAGTATAGCTTCATTTGGTCTGATACTCAGGGTGCGTAGCTAACGTAGTGCTTAGTATAGCTGCATTTGGTCTGATAATCAGGGTGCGTAGCTAACGTAGTGCTTAGTATAGCTACATTTGGTCTGATTCTCAGGGTGCATAGCTAACATTGTGCTTAGTATAGCTGCATTTGGTCTGATACTCAGGGTGCGTAGGTAACTTAGTGCTTAGTATAGCTGCATTTGGTCTGATTCTCAGGGTGCGTAGCTAACTTAGTGCTTAGTGTAGCTGCATTTGGTCTGATACTCAGGGTGCGTAGCTAACTTAGTGCTTAGTGTAGCTGCATTTGGTCTGATACTCAGTGTGCGTAGCTAACGTAGTGCTTAGTATAGCTGCATTTGGTCTGATTCTCAGGGTGCGTAGCTAGCGTAGTGCTTAGTATAGCTGCATTTGGTCTTATACTCAGGGTGCGTAGCTAATGTAGTGCTTAGTATAGCTTCATTTGGTCTGATACTCAGGGTGCTTAGCTAACGTAGTGCTTAGTATAGCTGCATTTGGTCTGATACTCAGGGTGCGTAGCTAACGTAGTGCTTAGTATAGCTGCATTTGGTCTGATACTCAGGGTGCATAGCTAACGTAGTGCTTAGTATAGCTGCATTTGGTCTGATACTCAGGGTGCGTAGCTAATGTAGTGCTTAGTTTACCTGCATTTGGTCTGATACTCAGGGTGCGTAGCTAATGTTGTGCTTAGTATAGCTGCATTTGGTCTGATACTCAGGGTGCGTAGCTAACGTAGTGCTTAGTATAACTGCATTTGGTCTGATACTCAGGGTGTGTAGCTAATGTAGTGCTTAGTTTAGATGCATTTGGTCTGATACTCAGGGTGCTTAGCTAACGTAGTGCTTAGTTTAGCTGCACTTGGTCTGATACTCAGGGTGCGTAGCTAACGTAGTGCTTAGTATAGCTGCATTTGGTCTGATACTCAGGGTGCGTAGCTAACGTAGTGCTTAGTATAGCTGCATTTGGTCTGATACTCAGGGTGCATAGCTAACGTAATGCTTAGTATAGCTGCATTTGGTCTGATACTCAGGGTGCGTAGCTAACGTAGTGCTTAGTTTAGCTGCATTTGGTCTGATACTCAGGGTGCGTAGCTAACGTAGTGCTTAGTATAGCTTCATTTGGTCTGATACTCAGGGTGCGTAGCTAACGTAGTGCTTAGTTTAGCTGCATTTGGTCTGATACTCAGGGTGCGTAGCTAACGTAGTGCTTAGTTTAGCTGCATTTGGTCTGATACTCAGGGTGCGTAGCTAATGTAGTGCTTAGTATAGCTGCATTTGGTCTGATACTCTGGGTGCGTAGCTGACGTAGTGCTTAGTTTAGCTGCATTTGCGTTGTTGAACTGCTTATTGTACTTTTACCTATCGGCCTTGGCAAGTTATACAGCTGATAGCATCATAATTTCATAAGTTTATAGTGAATGCTGTTGTAAGAATGAATTCAGAAACTGCAATGTGTATCATTTCTTTCTAACTTCTCTATTTAATGTTTTTCCAATATAAATGTATGGTACACAACATAAGTCATGCCATCACATGCAGATCTTAGGATTGTATGACAGCACTGTAGTCGAACCTCATTAGAGCAGTAAGACAGTATAATGCTCTCTTTTGCATGTACCTCACCAAAAACATACAGCAGCTGGAGAGACCAGAGGGCTTTCTTATCAACATAATGCAGGGCCTACAAACCATGCCATGATGTAAGTGGATGGATAAAAAGGGTCCCTATCAGCATCTCGAATGCTGACAATATCGAATTTGATATTGTCGCATCGAGAATGCCGAAAGGGCAGAACATCGAATGGGTAAATGGAAATCTCAGTAAGTGGAGATATCCATTTACCTCACTGTAGTGCGGTCTCAGATGTGGGGGTGCAGGGGGGCTTGCCCCCCACCTACACCCTTTAGTTTTTTTTTTTTTATCAGCATTCGAAAATGTAATAGGTCAATCATTTCAGTTCGACATTTAGTGATTCAACCTATTACATTTTCGAAATGCTGATATAGACCCAATAAAAAGACATGTCACTGTAATCTGTCTGGTATAGGATGAGGTGATGTCTGCCAGGCCTCCAGGCCAGTGTCTGACTATGCCATGGTGGTATAACTGCATATCCAATAATCTGATATACCTGATGACATCAGCATTGTCTTGAAAATATTGTAATAACAGTGTCCCACATGCTGCTGTAAAAGGCTATCTGTAATGTCAGGCAAGACTGAAACAGAGGCACACTGGCACACAGACACAGTTGACTGCATTGAGAATAGAACCCATAACTATCTAAGTACACAGACAACAGAACACATTATGTAACTGAAGTGCCACAACACAGCTCTAACTTTTGCAAGACTGCAGCTAAACTTATAGCATACTATCAGCAGGTCATGTGTAAGAGAAGATGTTGGCATGCCTGCATAGGTTCATAGTTTCATAGGTTCATATGAGACTACTACCATAATGGCCCTAGGTTACTATGCTAATAGCCCTAGGGCCTTTTTAGGCCTAGTCAAGTTGTACCAGTGTTCCCTTACAGACCAAGATATGTAGTCAATATTTGCGAATCCATGATCAGCACTGGTTGCCCCTGTCTAACAGTGACATAGGTGAAAGTCCAGGGGTAAATTTATGACTTTTCCTCAAATTGTCCAAGTTAACCTTAAATAGGGTCATTGAGGAGCTCAGTTTCACATGAAGTGGGAGTTTTTTTCATAGAGTGTCAATCTCTGGGAGATGTGTCTCTCTCTCTCTAACATGTCTTGCTGATGTCACAGGCTAGGTTAAGGTCCCTACAACGAGTGTGTCTTGTTCCATTTGATTTACACAGATGCAGCATTTCCATTAAGGCAGGCTTCAACAGTGCTCTGTAGGCCAAACACAAGTTGTCTCTCAGCAGCCTATATGATACAGATTACAGTGACAGGGCCTTCAGTCTGCCTATGTAGGTCAAGTGTTGGAAGTCCCTCAATTTTTTTGGGTGAGAAACCTCTTAGGTCTCTCCATCTGCTTGCATTCTATTATTGGTCTGATGAGGGACGAGTACAGTGGATTGATAACATACTTTGTCTTGGATGCTAAGCCCTTACTTATGAGGTGTGCAATGTAAAACACCTATCTTATGACTGCATTCCCAAATTTCTCAACATTGGTTTGGAAAATAGGGGGGTATTATTAATAGTGTAATCGGAAGGGACATCTTTTCCAAATGGGATAATAGTGCATTTTTACGGTTGACTTTAAGTGTGCGGATTTGGCAACAATCATTTATGGTTCTATATTAGATCACCGACTGCTTAAAGAAGCGAACGGTGATTAATCGACCCTATGTAAGCGAAAGCTTACAATCTCGAACTGTCAGAACAGCCATATTTTTTCCTAGGGAAAAGAATTGCTGTTCCAAAACACATACACACAACACAAGCACAACAAACAAACAGCAATCCACACACATACACCACTAACTATCCACTTACCTTAACCCAAACCCTAACCCTAAGGTCTGTCACTATCGCACACTCACCTCACCTGCTCCCTAACTGTAACTCACCTAACCCACCCTAACCCTCACATACACACAATCGCACACATACCTAACTCACGTAACCCACCCTAACCCTCACATCCACACAATTGCACACTTACCTGAACCCGACCCGTAACTTTCCACCACAGCACTGAAAATACTGAAGCAACAGAAATGGACCACCAAATTCTTTCCCTAGGAAAGAATTCGGGTTTCTGTTGCTTCGATATTTTAAGCTTTCAATATTAGAACATTCAAAGGTTTGAAACCTCGATGTTCTAATATAGACCCTCATTTATGTATGTCATTCCATGTTTTTGTATGTTGATATCGTTTGGGAATTCAGTGATCGCACAGTCTGCAGTCGTCAGTGAACTTGGTGAACCACAGGCCATCTGTTATCACCTGAACTTGTGCGAAATACATTCCGAACAGCAGGAGGCCCAGCACAGACCCTTGTGGAACACCACTGGTAACAAGTCTTTTGGCAGAAGTGAAATCCCCAATTATTACTGTATGTGTTCTCTTAGTGAGACAGTTGTCTATTCATCTAATGACATTTGTGTTAATCCACAGCTGGTGAATTTTCTCAAAGATGTCTTAGTGGGGGATTGTATCAAAGCCCTTGGCCAAGTTGAGATAGGCAGTATGTACTGATTTGCCTTCATCCAGGTCTTTGGGGACACTTTTAAAAAATTCCACTAGGTTTAAGAGGCATGATCTGCCCTTAACAAAGACAAACTGGGTCGGTTCCAGAGTTTGAAGGTCACCAATGTCCTTGTTGATAAGGTCCAAGATGATTCTCTCCATGGCCTTACAGGCAAGGCTGATCAGGCTTATGTGTCTATATTTCCGTGGGTTGGTTGAGGGACCCCCTCTGTGCAAGGTGATTACAGTTGCTGTTTTCAACTCTGCTGGGACAAAGCCACTACTTAGACTGTGGTTGATGAGAGTGCAGTACAGTTGTGTATACTTACCATAAATGTAGGTGTTTGTATTCACTGTTGCAGTCATTACATTTGGGTTATCTGCTTGCAGGAAGCCCTCAGCCGGCCTGATTATCAAAGTCTTGGGTCCTGCATCGCTTGCTATCTCATCTTCCATGATGTCAGGTAGTCAGGAGTATAAAGCATGCAGCCGACACCATTTTATCAGTTTTTCGTGCCCTAGATGTCAGGTGCCCCCATAATGGGAAGCAATTATATACAAGGTTACACCTCCAATAAAAAGCAAATACATCAGAAATCTTAAATACAGTAAACAAGAAGAGAGGTATAGTCACTAGAAGTCAGGGGGCTGGAGGGAGGATAACCAGGACTGCAACAGTGAATACACTCGAACATCTACATTTATGGTACGTGTACACAACTGTACTATATTATTCGTGTTTCACTGTTGCAGTCATTACATTTGGGTACATTCCCAAAACTAAGGAAGGGAGGCGGCAATTAGAGAGCATTAGGACCAACTATTAGGCCCTGCAAGACTGCAGTGGCAAAACCAGCTCTGGATTTAGAAAAAAACTGGCAAGTGGTAATGCTTGGTGATGGTAAGTACAGAACTCCAGGTAGCAGCTTCTAGGATGTCCCTGGTAGGAACACCTCTGAGAAAGGGCGTAGAAGTAGATTGCCGCCCTGGTGGAGTGGGATCTTATCCCCTGTGGAGTAGGTTTTCCATGGTGCTTATAGCAGAAATGAATGCAATGGCCTATCCACTTAGAAATGGTTTGCTTTGAAATGGCCTTCCCCTCTGCCCCTGCAGCAAAGGCAACTAGCAGCTGTTCAGTTTTCCTGAGAGGCCTAGTCCTGTCCAAATAAAATCTAAGTTGTCTGAGCACATGCAGTATCCATTCCCCTTTGTTCTGTGGATTAGAAAAGAAGGTTGGCAAATGAATGGACTGATTAAGGGCCACACTGGATACCACCTGGGGCATGAAGGAAGGATTGGTCCTGAGGGACACCCTGTCTGCATGGAAGATGATGAAGGGCTCTACTGCCATGAGGGCTTGTAATTCAGACACTCTTCTTGCTGAAGTAATGGCTAGAAGGAAGGTTGTTTTCCAAGAAAGGAATTTCAACTCTGCAGTTGCAGCTGGCTCAAAAGGAGGTAGAGTGAGCTTTTCCAATACAAAGTTAAGGTCCCAGGCTGGAGTGGGGGTTCTCCTAGGTGGTCTTAAATTTTTGGCCCCTCTGAGGAATTGTTTCAGCAGGGGGTGAGAGAAGAGTGGTGGCTCAGTATTGTAATGTGCTGAAATGGCGGAGGCATAAATATTAATAGAAGGGAAGGAAAGGCCCTTGTGATGCATCTCTGTTAAGTATTGAAGAATATGCGGTAAACTGGGCACTGTTGTACCCATCCCCTGTGTTTGGCTCTGGGAACAGAATCTTTTCCACTTTGCAGCATATGATTTTCTAGTACTAGGCTTCCTTGCCTCTAGAATGACATCCAGCACTTGCTTGCTGAGGCATGGTATTGGAGAACTCAGGTAATTAGCCCGGCTGCAAGGTTCAGTGTTTGAAGCTGGGGGTGCAAAATCTGGCTCTCCTGCTGGGACAGCAGGGAAGGGGTCTGAGGCAGGTGCCATGGTTCCAGCAGTGACATACTGCGCAAGAGGGGGTACCAGTGTTGGCGTGGCCAATCTGGTGCAATGAGTATTGTCCTTGGTTTGTCCTGTTTGATCTTAAGTAGACCTTTCGAGAGGAGAGGCAGAGGGGGAAAGGCATAAACTGAGAGGCTTTCCCAGGTGAAGGACAGGGCATTCACTTTCCAAGCTTGTCTGTGGGGAGTCCTTGTGCAGAATGTTTCCAATTGGTAGTTCTGGGGGGAGGCAAACAGGTCTATCTCTGGGCTCCCACATTTGTTTCTCAAAATGTTGAATATCTTTGATTCCAGTTTCCACTTGTGTGGGTCCATGAGATTTCTGCTTAGGTCATCTGCCAATGAATTTAGCTTGCTTGGCAGGAATTGAGCTTGTAGGTGTACTTGGTAGCTCAAGGCTGTGTTCCACAGAGCCATGGCTAGTCTGCTGAGAGGGTATGAGTGGGTTCTCCCCAGCTTGTTTACGTACCACATAACAGTGGTGTTGTCTGTCTTTAAGAATAATTGTCCTGGAAGAATGTGGTCACTGAAGGCTGTCAGAGAATTCTGTACAGCTAACATTTCTTTTTGATTGATATGCAGGTGCATTTTACTTGGGTTCCATTTGCCCTGAATGCACTGCCCTGCCAAGCGAGCCCCCCCATGCATAGTCTGATGCATCTGTTGTTAGGGTTTGGGCAGCACGGGGTAGAGCGAATGGCAGTCCCTTGTGGTAGCAGGCCTCTGCCCACCAAAGGAACTCTGTCTTTATGCAAGGAATGACAGGAATCATTGTTTCCAGGTCCTGAGAATGTTGACACCATAGGCTTTTTAGATATCATTGTAGTTTCCTCATGTGCAGTCTTGCATATGGAATTAGTAAGATGCAAGCAGCTATGAACCCCAGGGCTTGCAGTATTTTCCTTGCAGATAGCTGGGTCTTTGTGGCCAGTAGTTTGAAGCAGGCTGTCAAATAAACTTGTTTCTCTGGCGTGAGGTAGGCCATCTGGGAAGTTGTGTTCAAGCTTGCTCCCAAGAATACAATTTGTTGGTAGTAGGTGAGATTTATTTTCGTTTATGGTGTACCCCAGTGAGGTTAGCAGCTTCTTTACAAATGCCAGATGGTGTAAAAGTATATCCTGGCATTCTGCCTGAATTACGAACACAAAACAAATCACCCAAAGGGTGAATAACTAGTAAAAAACACTGTAGTAACTCTGATGATGCCATTAGTGGATGGTGAAAGCGCTAAGTTTGTGGAGCTACAATAAAACCCACTGGAAGTGTGCTTTGGCTCGTGTTTTTCAACTTGTGTTTTTTTTCTGCCTAAATTAGACAATCGTCCATGTATGGGTATATTTGAATATTTCTTTGCCTGCAGAATGCAATGACTGGAGCTAATTACCCTGGGCACAGTAGATAAGCCAAAGGGCAGTGCAGAGAACTGATAGTGCATGCAGCCTGCTTTGAAGCGCAGGTATTTTCTGCAAGATTCCCTTACTGGGATGTGCAGGTAAGCTTCTTTAAGTCTAATGTTGCCAACCAGGTACTTTTGCCTAACATAGGAAGCAGCTGATGAAGAGTTAGCATTTTGAATTTTGGGATTACCAAAAAGGTGTTTAGGATAGACAGGTCCAGGATAGGATGCCAGGAATTGTCTTTTCTGGGTACCAGGAAAAGTCTTGAGTAAAAACCTTGCCCCCATTCTTGTGCTGGGACAGGCTGAATAGCCCTGATACTTAGAAGAGAGAGAACCTGCTGTTGAGCCTCTGCCCACTGATTTGGGGCTAGGTCTGGCCAATCGTTTGGGGGTTGGTAAGGTGTGGTAGTGGAATCTTTATCCTTGGGAAACTATATTTAAAACCCATTTGAATTGGGTAATGAGTTCCCAGTTTTTTGCATGCAGGGCAATCTTTCCCCCCTAAAGGAGCAGTCAGTTGAGCAGGGCTTGGAAGGTTTAAGGTTAAGTCATTGTGACAGTTTACCATAGGGGGGTGTCTTACTACTTCCAACTTTGGAAGTGTGTGCCCCCCACTGCTTAGGCCTGTGAGTACCTTGAGACTGTAGCCTAGGTGGTCTGCTGTTCCTGGGTTTGGACTGAGAAGGCCTGGAAGAGACAGGAAAGGACCATTTCTTAGAAGGCCAATGCCTACTAAGTCTGGGAGGCTGTACTTGCAGGAAATCTTTAACAGTTTGCATAGATTTAGCTTTTTCCTCCATCTTTTTAAGTACTTCTGCTTTGGTGCCAAACAGGCAGTCTTGGTTTAAGGGGTAATTTAGCTTTAACATGATCTGGCAAACTTTGCTCCTTAAGCCAAGCATGCCTTCTAAGAACAGACCCAGTGACGACAGCCTTGCAAGATGCCTCTAAAGAGTCAAAACCACATTGCAAAGTATGTTTACCAACTTGTTCAGCAGAATGCATTAAATCATGTAATTCTTTATTTTCAGCACAGTCAAGAATCAATATAATTTTCTGTTTAAGTAATCCAGTAATATGCTGCTGATACTTTAACATATGAAACTGGCAATTTAAGGCCCTAATGGCCAAAGCAGTAGAAGTGTATACCTTCTTAGCCCACCTGTCCAGGGCCCTGGAATCTCTATCAGAGGGGGTAGGGTTTTTAGCAGTAGTAGCCTCAATGCCTTTGGGTCCCTGAGAAATGGTCTCTGGATCCGCAGTAGGCTTTTTAAAGAGGAACTTGTGAGAGTCAGGTACTCTGCAATACCTGTCAGGTTTCCTGGGAGCTGGAGGTAAAGTGTCTGGGGCCAGGCTAGATTCCAAGATGGCATCATCTACAATGTCTAGTACAGGAGGGATAGATAAAGGCCAGTGTTGAGGTAGGAGTAAGAATTCCCTAAGCCTCTTTTTGGAGTCAGAGTAATCCTGGATTTCCCAGTGGAAATGCTCCCTAAGAGTGTGCAAAGTTTCACCAAAAGAGAAATCTCCTGGAGGGGAAGCAGAGGGTATGGAGTCCTCTGCATCAGAATCCTCATAGGTAGATATGGGCAAATCCTGGTCATCAGAAGTAACAGAAATTTCAGAATTCTGATCTGAAGAATCAGAAGGAAAATCAGTTCTAGGTCTCATAGAGGGAGAAGGCTGGCTTCCCCTAATTAGAGTAATAAGGTCTTCAGCCATTCTTATCATTTGTTTTTTAGGCATATGGGCCTGACCATGCAGTTTGGATGTCGATTTTCTAGGTGTGGATCGAGTTTTAGGCCTTGAAGAAGAAGATGGCATCGGTTTGATATGCAAGTTAGTAGGACTGAATGCACCCTCGGAAGCTGGTGCCTGCACAGTGGCTCTGGACCCGTCCAAGGTAGAGATATCCACAGGTTCCATAGTCGAAGAAGTATCTCGCGGCATGCCAGACTCCGAATGGGTCTCAGTAGAGGCCTGCAAATCTGAAGTAGCGGGTATCAGGGGCTGCAAAAGCACCTCACTGAGTACTGGTGAACTGGTGACTAGCTTAATGGAAGTGTCAGCAGCTTTGGACCTATGCGGCCTGTCTCTGTCTTTATCTTTATGTTTTTTTGGAATGTCGGTAGTCGGGTGGCTTACCGAAGCCATTTCTGGATAATTAAACTGAGTACCGAAATAGTTTGATGAAAAATGAAATGACGACGAATAGTTCGATGATTGAATAAGGCACAAAACCAACATCAGGGAATGTGGTGGTCTCGGCCTAAGCAAGGAATGCAGTACGAATTAAAGTCTTTATGAGGTACTTGCTTTCCACAAGTAATACAATTGTTAACTTTTACTGACATCGGTTTAGAGCAAGAAAAAGGATTCCCAATGCGGTACTTAGCTTTTTTGAAGACTTCGGTTCTGAAACTCGAAAATGAAAATTTCAGGAGTCGGCCGACCGGCACTTGCGATCTGCTTCGGGCACCGCACGGCAAGAAAGACTGATGTAATGGTGTTGGCTGCATGCTTTATACCCCTGACTACCTGACGTCGTGGAAGATGAGACAGCAACCGACGCAGGACCCAAGACTTTGTTAATCAGGCCAGCTGAGGGCTACTGCAAGCAGATAACCCAAATGTGATGACTGCAACAGTGAAACACGAAGAACATCCAGTGGTTCCACTAACTTTTGCTTTATTAGGTTCATAGGTCCATAGGTAGGAACTAGGCTATTGGCCCTAGGGCCTATACAAGCCCAGCTAAAAAGGTACCCTGGCTTTTGCCACCCAAGAAAATTATTTTCCTTTGCCACTGTCGAGCAGAGGCACAGAAGTGATCCCTGGGGTGAATTTCCTATTTCCCATCCAATCATCAAGATTTTTCTTGAAGAGTGCTAATGAGGAGCTTTGTTTGATATAGATAGGTACTTTATTCCAGAGTATGGAAAGTCTCTGGGACAGGAATCTATCCCTCTGGCATGTTCTGTTTATTGTGGTGACAAGGTTTAGTTCCCTAGAGTGTGTAGCTCGGAGGGATTGGGATTTCTTTAAGTGGAGCATGCAGCCTGAGATGTTATCCAGCCCCATAGAGGCTGTTTTTGGCCTTCGCCAGTGCTGTTATGACCCTTTCTTTGTAGATAACAGGTACACAACTGGTGACAGGTATGGTTTGGGTCTATGACTGTTGGAGATAGGGGTATGAGTTATTTGCCAAACCTGTCTGCTAACAGCTTGGTGATGTCCTCAGGCTCAGTATGAGTGGTAACATCCACTATGAATTCAGTGCAAAGCTGGGCCTTCTCTTTTACATTACAGATATAGCTAAAGAATGCCTTGTGATTATCTTTAGGCATGGATGCTAATTTAGTTTCATAATTAGCTTTAGAGGACTTAACAAGATATCTAATTAGCTTGTTCAAGCTATGGAGGGTGTTCTTCTGCTAAGACTGTTCCCTCCAAATCCTGGACATCAGTTTCCTTCTCTTATTGTATAATCTATTTATGCTAGATTTCCACCAGGGCAGCTTGTTTTTTCGTGAGCAAGTTTTGATCTGTTCTGGTATGGCTAAGTCTATAAACCTGTAAAGGTGTTTATATAGGGCATTTGTGTACACCTCCGTATAGGAGTCTTGACTCACTGGTGTCAGGAGTTTTTAAACTATTTATGCCATCATTTAGGAGGCTACAATTTGCTTTAGAGAAACATTTTAACCTTTTGTATCATGGGGGGTCAGGTCCGATTGTTACATTGAACGTGACCTGTTTTATGGTCAGACCTTAGCAGGGAGGGTCTCACACATGGGGTGGTGCAGCAATGTCCCATGTTGAGTACTAGCTCAAGAACATTTGAGACCACTGTGGGGTGTGGACGAACTGTTCCTGAACATGAACCTTAGGGTGACTGTGTTTGAGCTCATATATGTATCCCAATCAATGAAAGGATAGTTAAAGTCAACCATGCCTAGGGTATTTGGCTGTATTATGAGGAATGCACTCTATGATTTTCATGCTTCATGTTGGCGGACCCCTGTACCTAACAATAACATGCAGGGGGGGTCTTTCCATGCCTAGGGTATTTGGCTGTATTATGAGGAATGCACTGTATGATTTTCATGATTCATGTTGGCGGACCCCTGTACCTAACAATAACGTGGAGGGGGGTCTTTCCTACAGTTAGTTGAACTTGGAGTAACTGTCGGGAGGTGTACTGCTTAACCAGTCTTAAGGTGTATTTGTCTTTTATGAAGATGGATACACCTCCTCCAGTGTGTATGACTGTGTCCAATTAACAGTCATCTGCAAACGTGGCAAACCACAGGCCACCTACTGTTGTCTGCACTTTAGGGAAGTAGTTAACACACAGCTGAAGGCCAAGCAAATATCCTTGGTGCATTCCATTGGTTAAAACTTTGAGAGTGTGAGTTCTGTTGATGAGCCAGTTCACTATCCAGGTAGTACTGTATTGCTTAATTCCCAGATGGAACATTTTCATTATGAGACATGAATGGGGGATATTGTCAAAGGCCTTGGATAACTGAATATAGGTGGCATTTCCTGTTATCTGTCATCCAGGTCTTCAAGGTCAATATAAAAGAAGTCCACAAGGTTCAACAGGCAAGGTCTATCCTTGAGAAACACAACATGGGTCGACTCAAGTATGCTGAAGGTTACCTATGTCCTGGTGAATAATGTCCATGCTGATCCCTTCCCTAGCCTAGTAGAAAAGGCTTGTTGGGCTTATGGGTCAGTAGTTGTAGTTCTGCATGTTACCAGAGTGATGTGCATTGCATGTGACACAACATTTGATACTACTTTCTGTAGTGTAGGTGATTGATGTGTGTAAAAAATACTGAGACAGTAGGGTTGCAGTGCTTAGTGGATGGGGCAACACATGGCTGTACTGTAAATATGTGACATGGTGTGAGATAGGGCCTTGATTGTTTAATGTTTCCACATGCAATGTCATGTGAGACACAAGAAATGGACAGTAATACCTAATAATATCAATGTCATACAACTAATCCTGTGGCAGCAGGTGTTAAGTGCAGTGCGGGAGTCCAGATGGTCTGGGGTTCTAGTACAGGGTGTGCAAAGTTTGTTTTACTGTTGTGACATTACAGTTTATATCAATGAACTGCAACACAGATAAGTGGTTCTTCAACCTTCTTGTGGCAAGAGAAAAACTATATACACATGGTCCTGGGTTCGAATACAACATATTCCATACACTTTTAATGTTGTTTCACTTCCCATTATAGTCACTCTCACTTATAACACTTGACATATCGTGCAGCTGATACGAATGTTTATACGTAAAAGGCTGAGCCATACACTTTTAATGTTATTTCACTTCCTATTATAGTCACTCTCACTTATAACATATCGTGCAGCTGGTGCTAATGTTTATACGTAGAAGGCTGATCCATACACTTTTAATGTTATTTCACTTCCTATTATAGTCACTCTCACTTATAACATATCGTGCAGCTGATACTAATGTTTATACGTAGAAGGCTGATCCATACACTTTTAATGTTATTTCACTTCCTATTATAGTCACTCTCACTTATAACATATCGTGCAGCTGGTGCTAATGTTTATACGTAGAAGGCTGATCCATACACTTTTAATGTTATTTCACTTCCTATTATAGTCACTCTCACTTATAACATATCGTGCAGCTGGTGCTAATGTTTATACGTAGAAGGCTGATCCATACACTTTTAATGTTGTTTCATTTCCCATTATAGTCACTCTCACTTATAACATATCGTGCAGCTGATACTAATGTTTATACGTAGAAGGTTGATCCATACACTTTTAATGTTGTTTCACTTCCCATTATAGTCACTCTCACTTATATTGTGCAGCGGATACTAATGTTTATACGTAGAAGGCTGATCCATACACTTTTAATGTTGTTTCACTTCCCATATTGTCAGTCTCACTTATAACATATCGTGCAGCTGATACTAATGTTTATATGTAGAAGGCTGATCCATACACTTTTAATGTTGTTTCACTTCCCCTTATAGTCACTCTCACTTATAACACTTGACATATCGTGCAGCTGATACTAATGTTTATACATAGAAGGTTGATCCATACACTTTTAATGTTGTTTCACTTCCCATATTGTCACTCTCACTTATAACATATCGTGCAGCTGATACTAATGTTTATACGCAGAAGGCTGATCCATACACTTTTAATGTTGTTTCACTTCCCATTATAGTCACTCTCACTTATAACACTTGACATATCGTGCAGCTAATACTAATGTTTATACGTAGAAGGCTGATCCATACACTTTTAATGTTGTTTCACTTCCTATTATAGTCACTCTCACTTATAACATATCATGCAGCTGGTACTAATGTTTATACGTAGAAGGCTGATCCATACACTTTTAATGTTGTTTCACTTCCCATTATAGTCACTCTCACTGATAACATATCGTGCAGCTACTAATGTTTATATGTAGAAGGCTGATTCATAACCTTTTAATGTTGTTTCACTTCCCATTATAGTCACTCTCACTTATAACACTTGACATATCGTGCAGCTGATACTAATATTTATACGTAGAAGGCTGATCCATACACTTTTAATGTTGTTTCACTTCCCATTATAGTCACTCTCACTTATAACATATCGTGCAGCTGATACTAATGTTTATTCGTAGAAGGCTGATCCATACACTTTTAATGTTGTTTCACTTCCCATTATAGTCACTCTCACTTATAACATATCGTGCAGCTGGTACTAATGTTTATACGTAGAAGGCTGATCCATATACTTTTAATGTTGTTTCACTTCCCATTATAGTCACTCTCACTTATAACACTTGACATATCGTGCAGCTGATACTAATGTTTATACGTAGAAGGCTGATCCATATACTTTTAATGTTGTTTCGCTTCCCATTATAGTCACTCTCACTGATAACATATCGTGCAGCTGATACTAATGTTTATATGTAGAAGGCTGATCCATACACTTTTAATGTTGTTTCACTTCCCATTATAGCCACTCTCACTTATAACACTTGACATATCATGCAGCTGATACTAATGTTTATACATAGAAGGCTGATCCATATATTTTTAATGTTGTTTCGCTTCCCATTATAGTCACTCTCACTGATAACATATCGTGCAGCTGATACTAATGTTTATATGTAGAAGGCTGATCCATATACTTTTAATGTTGTTTCGCTTCCCATTATAGTCACTCTCACTGATAACATATCGTGCAGCTGATACTAATGTTTATATGTAGAAGGCTGATCCATACACTTTTAATGTTGTTTCACTTCCCATTATAGTCACTCTCACTTATAACCATGGCCAGCCTTAAGCATAGGCCAACTAGGCGGCCGCCTAGGGCGCCACTCTAGCAGGGGCGGTTTTCTAGTATTTATTTGGGGTTGGTAGGCCGGGATGGAGGAACCAGGTGGTGTGGTGGGGGCGCCATGGAGCCCTTTTGCCTAGGGCATCAGCTGACCTAAGGCCGCTCCTGCTTATAACACTTGACATATCGTGCAGCTGATACTAATGTTTATACGTAGACAGCTGATCCATACACTTTTAATGTTGATTCACTTCCCATTATAGTCACTCTCACTTATAACATATCGTGCAGCTGATACTAATGTTTGTACGTAGAAGGCTGATCCATACACTTTTAATGTCATTTCACTTCCTATTATAGTCACTCTCACTTATAACATATCGTGCAGCTGATACTAATGTTTATACGTAGAAGGCTGATCCATACACTTTTAAGGTTGATTCACTTCCCATTATAGTCACTCTCCCTTATAACATATCGTGCAGCTGATACTAATGTTTATACATAGAAGGCTGATCCATACACTTTTAATGTTATTTCACTTCCTATTATAGTCACTCTCACTTATAACATATCGTGCAGCTGATACTAATGTTTTTACGTAGAAGGCTGATCCATACACTTTTAATGTTGTTTCACTTCCCATTATAGTCACTCTCACTTATAACACTTGACATATCGTGCAGCTAATACTAATGTTTATACGTAGAAGGCTGATCCATACACTTTTAATGTTGTTTCACTTCCTATTATAGTCACTCTCACTTATAACATATCATGCAGCTGATACTAATGTTTATACGTAGAAGGCTGATCCATACACTTTTAATGTTGTTTCACTTCCCATTATAGTTACTCTCACTTATAACATATCGTGTAGCTGATACTAATGTTTATATGTAGAAGGCTGATCCATCCACTTTTAATGTTGTTTCACTTCCCATTATAGTCACTCTCACTTATAACATATTGTGCAGCTGGTACTAATGTTTATACGTAGAAGGCTGATCCATATACTTTTAATGTTGTTTCACTTCCCATTATAGTCACTCTCACTTATAACACTTGACATATCGTGCAGCTGATACTAATGTTTATACGTAGAAGGCTGATCCATACACTTTTAATGTTGATTCGCTTCCCATTATAGTCACTCTCACTGATAACATATCGTGCAGCTGATACTAATGTTTATACGTAGAAGGCTGATCCATACACTTTTAATGTTGTTTCACTTCCCATTATAGTCACTCTCACTTATAACTCTTGACATATCATGCAGCTGATACTAATGTTTATACGTAGAAGGCTGATCCATACACTTTTAATGTTGTTTCACTTCCCATTATAGTCACTCTCACTTATAACATATCGTGCAGCTGATACTAATGTTTATACGTAGAAGGCTGATCCATACACTTTTAATGTTGTTTCACTTCCCATTATAGTCACTCTCACTTATAACATATCGTGCAGCTGATACTAATGTTTATACGTAGAAGGCTGATTCATAACCTTTTAATGTTGTTTCACTTCCCATTATACTCACTCTCACTTATACATATCGTGCAGCTGATACTAATGTTTATACGTAGAAGGCTGATCCATATACTTTTAATGTTGTTTTGCTTCCCAATATAGTCACTCTCACTTATAACATATCGTGCAGCTGATGCTAATGTTTATACGTAGAAGGCTGATCCATAACCTTTAAATGTTGTTTCACTTCCCATTATAGTCACTCTCACTGATAACATATCATGCAGCTGATACTAATGTTTATACGTAGAAGGCTGATCCATAACCTTTAAATGTTGTTTCACTTCCCATTATAGTCACTCTCACTCATTACATATCGTGCAGCTGATACTAATGGTTATATGTAGAAGGCTGAGTGTCAGTTAGTTATTTATTTATCCATCTATGTATTGCCCGTTTATTATCAAACGTATGATTGTGGGTATAGAGTTCTTGTAATCATATTTCTTCTATCTGGAGGGGAACAGCCTTTACATTTGAGTAAGAAACTTACACAACTGCCTGTACATCAAATAAACTTGAAATTGCATTGCTTGCCACTGTTGTGCACCTCTTACAATCCCGCACCCTGAAGCACTGTGTCTGCACCATTTTCAAACAGTGTGCACATTCCCAGTAAAATGCGATAACAGGAAATTGACGAGAAACCATCAGTCTCCATAGCTTTTGATCTGTAGTAGACATGGCAGGCATTTGTGGAGAGGGTCTGAGATTTTGGGCTCAGAGATGGGGTGTCCAGGATTCCAAGATTTTTGTTGGACTTGTAATGAAAGAACCCAGTGCCAGGGTGGTACAACAGGACTATTCTGGCAGCCAGTTTAAGACAGAGGCTTGGGATAGGTTGGCCTGGGCTGTGACCAGTACTACCAGTATCCCCCGGACTGGTGAGCAGTGTAGACACCACTACAGTGACTGGCAGGAGGAAGAAGGATACCCTTGATGCTTGGATCGAGGAATTTAGGACAGAGGGTATTTACGAACTATATAGAGTACTTGTAAGTCTTAAAAGCTGAATATACGCAAGACTGGTATTCATACTGGTATGTTCTGTTCTGTTTTTTTCCACAGCTGCAACTGAGAGGGAGTGCAGTATTAGGACCCATGCCATTAGGTTGGATTGTATCAAACTGAGCATGCACATCTCAACTGTAAAAGCAAGTATGCATGCATTAGTCTGTAGCACAAACATAGCTTGTTTGGTATTTTATACAGCTATATCAAACTGAACACGAATATTGCAACTGTAAAAGCGAGTATGCATGTATTAGTCTGTAGCACAAACCAAGAGTGCAGTATTAGACAGAGGGTGGGTTCAAATACCACACTTCCCAACTATACAATAACTGTTAATTCTTCAATTATGTGCAACTTAAAAGTGTAAAGTAAAGGCTGTATACTAGCGGCACACATGCCCTGCTGTACACTGTAATCTGGGTAACTGGGACACACATAATGTGCAATACATGCACATGTAAAGGAGTACCTGCTGCAGTCTGTAGTACTGTGTGCATCTGTGCACACATGCCCTGCTGTACACTGTAATCTGGGTAACTGGATGGTGTGTATGTGCAATGTGTGCACATGTAGAGGAGTACCTGGTGCAGTCTGTAGTACAGTGTGCATCTGTGCACACATGCCCTGCTGTACACTGTAATCTGGGTAACTGGAAGGTGCATATGTGTAATGTGTGCACATGTAAAGGAGTACCTGGTGCAGTCTGTAGTACAGTGTGCATCTGTGCACACATGCCCTGCTGTACACTGTAATCTGGGTAACTGGATGGTGTGTATGTGCAATGTATGCACATGTAAAGGAGTACCTGCTGCAGTCTGTAGTACAGTGTGCATCTGTGCACACATGCCCTGCTGTACACTGTAATCTGGGTAACTGGATGGTGCGTATGTGCAATGTATGCACATGTAAAGGAGTACCTGCTGCAGTCTGTAGTACTGTGTGCATCTGTGCACACATGCCCTGCTGTACACTGTAATCTGGGTAACTGGATGGTGTGTATGTGCAATGTATGCACATGTAGAGGAGTACCTGCTGCAGTCTGTAGTACAGTGTGCATCTGTGCACACATGCCCTGCTGTACACTGTAATCTGGGTAACTGGAAGGTGCATATGTGCAATGTATGCACATGTAGAGGAGTACCTGGTGCAGTCTGTAGTACAGTGTGCATCTGTGCACACATGCCCTGCTGTACACTGTAATCTGGGTAACTGGAAGGTGCATATGTGTAATATGTGCACATGTAAAGGAGTACCTGGTGCAGTCTGTAGTACAGTGTGCATCTGTGCACACATGCCCTGCTGTACACTGTAATCTGGGTAACTGGAAGGTGCATATGTGTAATATGTGCACATGTAAAGGAGTACCTGGTGCAGTCTGTAGTACAGTGTGCATCTGTGCACACATGCCCTGCTGTACACTGTAATCTGGGTAACTGGAAGGTGCATATGTGTAATATGTGCACATGTAGAGGAGTACCTGCTGCAGTCTGTAGTACAGTGTGCATCTGTGCACACATGCCCTGCTGTACACTGTAATCTGGGTAACTGGAAGGTGCATATGTGTAATATGTGCACATGTAGAGGAGTACCTGCTGCAGTCTGTAGTACAGTGTGCATCTGTGCACACATGCCCTGCTGTACACTGTAATCTGGGTAACTGGATGGTGTGTATGTGCAATGTGTGCACATGTAAAGGAGTACCTGCTGCAGTCTGTAGTACAGTGTGCATCTGTGCACACATGCCCTGCTGTACACTGTAATCTGGGTAACTGGATGGTGCGTATGTGCAATGTATGCACATGTAAAGGAGTACCTGCTGCAGTCTGTAGTACAGTGTGCATCTGTGCACACATGCCCTGCTGTACACTGTAATCTGGGTAACTGGAAGGTGCATATGTGCAATGTGTGCACATGTAGAGGAGTACCTGCTGCAGTCTGTAGTACAGTGTGCTTCTGTGCACACATGCCCTGCTGTACACTGTAATCTGGGTAACTGGATGGTGCGTATGTGCAATGTGTGCACATGTAAAGGAGTACCTGCTGCAGTCTGTAGTACAGTGTGCATCTGTGCACACATGCCCTGCTGTACACTGTAATCTGGGTAACTGGAAGGTGCATATGTGCAATGTGTGCACATGTAGAGGAGTACCTGCTGCAGTCTGTAGTACAGTGTGCTTCTGTGCACACATGCCCTGCTGTACACTGTAATCTGTGTAACTGGATGGTGCGTATGTGCAATGTGTGCACATGTAAAGGAGTACCTGCTGCAGTCTGTAGTAGAGTGTGCATCTGTGCACACATGCCCTGCTGTACACTGTAATCTGGGTAACTGGATGGTGTGTATGTGCAATGTGTGCACATGTAAAGGAGTACCTGCTGCAGTCTGTAGTACAGTGTGCATCTGTGCACACACGCCCTGCTGTACACTGTAATCTGGGTAACTGGATGGTGCGTATGTGCAATGTGTGCACATGTAAAGGAGTACCTGCTGCAGTCTGTAGTACAGTGTGCTTCTGTGCACACATGCCCTGCTGTACACTGTAATCTGGGTAACTGGATGGTGCGTATGTGCAATGTGTGCACATGTAAAGGAGTACCTGCTGCAGTCTGTAGTACAGTGTGCATCTGTGCACACATGCCCTGCTGTACACTGTAATCTGGGTAACTGGATGGTGCGTATGTGCAATGTATACACATGTAAAGGAGTACCTGCTGCAGTCTGTAGTACAGTGTGCATCTGTGCACACATGCCCTGCTGTACACTGTAATCTGGGTAACTGGATGGTGTGTATGTGCAATGTATGCACATGTAAAGGAGTACCTGCTGCAGTCTGTAGTACAGTGTGCATCTGTGCACACATGCCCTGCTGTACACTGTAATCTGGGTAACTGGATGGTGTGTATGTGCAATGTGTGCACATGTAAAGGAGTACCTGCTGCAGTCTGTAGTACAGTGTGCTTCTGTGCACACATGCCCTGCTGTACACTGTAATCTGGGTAACTGGATGGTGCGTATGTGCAATGTATGCACATGTAGAGGAGTACCTGCTGCAGTCTGTAGTACAGTGTGCATCTGTGCACACATGCCCTGCTGTACACTGTAATCTGGGTAACTGGAAGGTGCATATGTGTAATATGTGCACATGTAAAGGAGTACCTGGTGCAGTCTGTAGTACAGTGTGCATCTGTGCACACATGCCCTGCTGTACACTGTAATCTGGGTAACTGGATGGTGCGTATGTGCAATGTGTGCACATGTAAAGGAGTACCTGCTGCAGTCTGTAGTACAGTGTGCTTCTGTGCACACATGCCCTGCTGTACACTGTAATCTGGGTAACTGGATGGTGCGTATGTGCAATGTGTGCACATGTAGAGGAGTACCTGGTGCAGTCTGTAGTACAGTGTGCTTCTGTGCACACACGCCCTGCTGTACACTGTAATCTGGGTAACTGGATGGTGCGTATGTGCAATGTGTGCACATGTAAAGGAGTACCTGCTGCAGTCTGTAGTACTGTGTGCTTCTGTGCACACATGCCCTGCTGTACACTGTAATCTGGGTAACTGGAAGGTGCATATGTGTAATATGTGCACATGTAAAGGAGTACCTGGTGCAGTCTGTAGTACAGTGTGCATCTGTGCACACATGCCCTGCTGTACACTGTAATCTGGGTAACTGGATGGTGCATATGTGTAATATGTGCACATGTAAAGGAGTACCTGCTGCAGTCTGTAGTACAGTGTGCATCTGTGCACACATGCCCTGCTGTACACTGTAATCTGGGTAACTGGATGGTGCGTATGTGCAATGTATGCACATGTAAAGGAGTACCTGCTGCAGTCTGTAGTACAGTGTGCATCTGTGCACACACGCCCTGCTGTACACTGTAATCTGGGTAACTGGAAGGTGCATATGTGTAATGTGTGCACATGTAGAGGAGTAAAACTCCAAAAAAGAAGCAAAAAGAGGGAATAGATGCGCCAAGTCCACTTAAAAAATATTGCCAAACAATGAACGCTTTATTCGGTTCTGCGTTTTCGTCCAAAAGACTTCATCAGATACAACTGCCATATTTTGAAACCATTTTATACAAATTTGTTTCATTGCTATCCAATCATATTGTGCTTGCAATTCAAAATTGAACCAATGAAATTCAATGTTATTTTTATCATGCTGAATAATACATTCATACTTTATTCAGTTAAAATATTAAAATCAACTATTTTAAAAAAGATGTTTACTAAAATCAAAGTTTTTTATAAAAAAACATTTAAATTCATCCATTGATTTCATTAAATAATGTAGTGTCTTTAATGAGTTTTTGTTTTTTATTTCATTAATGGGAACATGGTGCTTAGAGTCCCTTTCTGTCATCTATTTACTGTGAAATGGTGCCACCACTGGCCTTATTTGTTATAGTTTGTTTGATCATATCTTAGTAGCTTTTAACCTTAATAATGGCAAAATAGAGATATGTTCATTCAAACCTGGGGTTTTCTTGGCTTCCAGGGCCAATTGCCACCATAGTTCTTTAAAACCAATGTTTTCCTCCCTGGGGCCACCTCTGATATCAATTTTAACTTGATCTAACACGAAAAATCTGTATTTGTATTCTTTGCAGACAAGTGAATGTTTAAAAAGGGCATTGGTTTCCTTGCATTTTTTAATATTGTAAGTGTGTTCATAAATCCTCTTTTTTAAGGATTGTTCCGTCTTACCCACATAGTAGGAAGAACACACTATACAAATCGCAAAGTATACCAGTCCCCTAGACTCACAGTTAAAATAACCTTTACTGTTCAGCCATATGCCTCTGCTGTCCAAGTATATTTTCTCTTGATTAATAATATATTCACATTGTCTGCATTTTCCACATTTATATGTGCCAACCTTGCCAGGGTTGCCTCTTTCACCTTTACTTCTAAAATTCCCTGTCTCCAACAAATTTTTTATATTAGTGGAATTCTTGAACACAGTTTGTCAGAGGGTCTAGAATGACGAGTTCTGATGAAGAATTTACCAAAGAATGTGACAAACTGGAACGGATGTTCCTTGACAGAGGATATCCCAAGGAATTCATTAGGGAATACAGAATGGAGGTAGTTAAGGCTAGAAGAGGAAGATTTAGACCCATTTTACGGCTTAAGGAAAATCTACAAAATCTCCATGACAACAGTCCACCAAGGAAGGAGAACTACCAACAAGCACTTATACTAGAATACAATGCTTTGAACAGGAAAGTAAAGGACGTGTTTCAAAAAGAATGGGCCAACAAGCACTTATACTAGAATACAATGCTTTGAACAGGAAAGTAAAGGACGTGTTTCAAAAAGAATGGGCCAACAAGCACTTATACTAGAATACAATGCTTTGAACAGGAAAGTAAAGGACGTGTTTCAAAAAGAATGGGCCAACAAGCACTTATACTAGAATACAATGCTTTGAACAGGAAAGTAAAGGACGTGTTTCAAAAAGAATGGGCCGACAAGCACTTAAACTAGAATACAATGCTTTGAACAGGAAAGTAAAGGACGTGTTCCAAAAAGTATGGGCCAACAAGCACTTATACTAGAATACAATGCTTTGAACAGGAAAGTAAAGGACTTGTTTCCAAAAGAATGGGCCAACAAGCCCTTATACTAGAATACAATGCTTTGAACAGGAAAGTAAAGGACTTGTTTCAAAAAGAATGGGCCAACAAGCACTTATACTAGAATACAATGCTTTGAACAGGAAAGTAAAGGACTTGTTTCAAAAAGAATGGGCCAACAAGCACTTATACTAGAATACAATGCTTTGAACAGGAAAGTAAAGGACTTGTTTCAAAAAAGAATGGGCCAACAAGCACTTATACTAGAATACAATGCTTTGAACAGGAAAGTAAAGGACTTGTTTCAAAAAGAATGGGCCAACAAGCACTTATACTAGAATGCAATGCTTTGAACAGGAAAGTAAAGGACTTGTTTCGAAAAGAATGGGCCAACAAGCACTTATACTAGAATGCAATGCTTTGAACAGGCAAGTAAAGGACTTGTTTCGAAAAGAATGGGCCAACAAGCACTTATACTAGAATACAATGCTTTGAACAGGCAAGTAAAGGACTTGTTTCGAAAAGAATGGGCCAACAAGCACTTATACTAGAATGCAATGCTTTGAACAGGCAAGTAAAGGACTTGTTTCAAAAAGAATGGGCCAACAAGCACTTATACTAGAATGCAATGCTTTGAACAGGAAAGTAAAGGACTTGTTTCGAAAAGAATGGGCCAACAAGCACTTATACTAGAATGCAATGCTTTGAACAGGAAAGTAAAGGACTTGTTTCGAAAAGAATGGGCCAACAAGCACTTATACTAGAATGCAATGCTTTGAACAGGAAAGTAAAGGACTTGTTTCGAAAAGAATGGGCCAACAAGCACTTATACTAGAATGCAATGCTTTGAACAGGAAAGTAAAGGACTTGTTTCAAAAAGAATGGGCCAACAAGCACTTATACTAGAATGCAATGCTTTGAACAGGAAAGTAAAGGACTTGTTTCAAAAAGAATGGGCCAACAAGCACTTATACTAGAATGCAATGCTTTGAACAGGAAAGTAAAGGACTTGTTTCAAAAAGAATGGGCCAACAAGCACTTATACTAGAATGCAATGCTTTGAACAGGAAAGTAAAGGACTTGTTTCGAAAAGAATGGGCCAACAAGCACTTATACTAGAATACAATGCTTTGAACAGGAAAGTAAAGGACTTGTTTCAAAAAGAATGGGCCAACAAGCACTTATACTAGAATACAATGCTTTGAACAGGAAAGTAAAGGACTTGTTTCAAAAAGAATGGGCCAACAAGCACTTATACTAGAATACAATGCTTTGAACAGGAAAGTAAAGGACTTGTTTCAAGAAGAATGGGCCAACAAGCACTTATACTAGAATACAATGCTTTGAACAGGAAAGTAAAGGACTTGTTTCCAAAAGAATGGGCCAACAAGCACTTATACTAGAATACAATGCTTTGAACAGGAAAGTAAAGGACTTGTTTCGAAAAGAATGGGCCAACAAGCACTTATACTAGAATACAATGCTTTGAACAGGAAAGTAAAGGACTTGTTTCAAAAAGAATGGGCCAACAAGCACTTATACTAGAATACAATGCTTTGAACAGGAAAGTAAAGGACTTGTTTCGAAAAGAATGGGCCAACAAGCACTTATACTAGAATACAATGCTTTGAACAGGAAAGTAAAGGACTTGTTTCGAAAAGAATGGGCCAACAAGCACTTATACTAGAATACAATGCTTTGAACAGGAAAGTAAAGGACTTGTTTCAAAAGAATGGGCCAACAAGCACTTATACTAGAATACAATGCTTTGAACAGGAAAGTAAAGGACTTGTTTCAAAAGAATGGGCCAACAAGCACTTATACTAGAATACAATGCTTTGAACAGGAAAGTAAAGGACTTGTTTCAAAAGAATGGGCCAACAAGCACTTATACTAGAATACAATGCTTTGAACAGGAAAGTAAAGGACTTGTTTCGAAAAGAATGGGCCAACAAGCACTTATACTAGAATACAATGCTTTGAACAGGAAAGTAAAGGACTTGTTTCAAAAGAATGGGCCAACAAGCACTTATACTAGAATACAATGCTTTGAACAGGAAAGTAAAGGACTTGTTTCAAAAGAATGGGCCAACAAGCACTTATACTAGAATACAATGCTTTGAACAGGAAAGTAAAGGACTTGTTTCAAAAGAATGGGCCAACAAGCACTTATACTAGAATACAATGCTTTGAACAGGAAAGTAAAGGACTTGTTTCGAAAAGAATGGGCCAACAAGCACTTATACTAGAATACAATGCTTTGAACAGGAAAGTAAAGGACTTGTTTCAAAAGAATGGGCCAACAAGCACTTATACTAGAATACAATGCTTTGAACAGGAAAGTAAAGGACTTGTTTCAAAAAGAATGGGCCAACAAGCACTTATACTAGAATACAATGCTTTGAACAGGAAAGTAAAGGACTTGTTTCAAAAGAATGGGCCAACAAGCACTTATACTAGAATACAATGCTTTGAACAGGAAAGTAAAGGACTTGTTTCAAAAGAATGGGCCAACAAGCACTCATACTAGAATACAATGCTTTGAACAGGAAAGTAAAGGACTTGTTTCAAAAGAATGGGCCAACAAGCACTTATACTAGAATACAATGCTTTGAACAGGAAAGTAAAGGACTTGTTTCAAAAGAATGGGCCAACAAGCACTTATACTAGAATACAATGCTTTGAACAGGAAAGTAAAGGACTTGTTTCAAAAGAATGGGCCAACAAGCACTTATACTAGAATACAATGCTTTGAACAGGAAAGTAAAGGACTTGTTTCAAAAGAATGGGCCAACAAGCACTTATACTAGAATACAATGCTTTGAACAGGAAAGTAAAGGACTTGTTTCCAAAAGAATGGGCCAACAAGCACTTATACTAGAATACAATGCTTTGAACAGGAAAGTAAAGGACTTGTTTCGAAAAGAATGGGCCAACAAGCACTTATACTAGAATACAATGCTTTGAACAGGAAAGTAAAGGACTTGTTTCAAAAAGAATGGGCCAACAAGCACTTATACTAGAATACAATGCTTTGAACAGGAAAGTAAAGGACTTGTTTCAAAAAGAATGGGCCAACAAGCACTTATACTAGAATACAATGCTTTGAACAGGAAAGTAAAGGACTTGTTTCGAAAAGAATGGGCCAACAAGCACTTATACTAGAATACAATGCTTTGAACAGGAAAGTAAAGGACTTGTTTCAAAAGAATGGGCCAACAAGCACTTATACTAGAATACAATGCTTTGAACAGGAAAGTAAAGGACTTGTTTCAAAAGAATGGGCCAACAAGCACTTATACTAGAATACAATGCTTTGAACAGGAAAGTAAAGGACTTGTTTCAAAAGAATGGGCCAACAAGCACTTATACTAGAATACAATGCTTTGAACAGGAAAGTAAAGGACTTGTTTCAAAAGAATGGGCCAACAAGCACTTATACTAGAATACAATGCTTTGAACAGGAAAGTAAAGGACTTGTTTCAAAAGAATGGGCCAACAAGCACTTATACTAGAATACAATGCTTTGAACAGGAAAGTAAAGGACTTGTTTCGAAAAGAATGGGCCAACAAGCACTTATACTAGAATACAATGCTTTGAACAGGAAAGTAAAGGACTTGTTTCAAAAGAATGGGCCAACAAGCACTTATACTAGAATACAATGCTTTGAACAGGAAAGTAAAGGACTTGTTTCAAAAGAATGGGCCAACAAGCACTTATACTAGAATACAATGCTTTGAACAGGCAAGTAAAGGACTTGTTTCGAAAAGAATGGGCCAACAAGCACTTATACTAGAATACAATGCTTTGAACAGGAAAGTAAAGGACTTGTTTCCAAAAGAATGGGCCAACAAGCACTTATACTAGAATACAATGCTTTGAACAGGAAAGTAAAGGACTTGTTTCGAAAAGAATGGGCCAACAAGCACTTATACTAGAATACAATGCTTTGAACAGGCAAGTAAAGGACTTGTTTCGAAAAGAATGGGCCAACAAGCACTTATACTAGAATACAATGCTTTGAACAGGCAAGTAAAGGACTTGTTTCGAAAAGAATGGGCCAACAAGCACTTATACTAGAATACAATGCTTTGAACAGGAAAGTAAAGGACTTGTTTCAAAAGAATGGGCCAACAAGCACTTATACTAGAATACAATGCTTTGAACAGGAAAGTAAAGGACTTGTTTCAAAAGAATGGGCCAACAAGCACTTATACTAGAATACAATGCTTTGAACAGGAAAGTAAAGGACTTGTTTCAAAAGAATGGGCCAACAAGCACTTATACTAGAATACAATGCTTTGAACAGGAAAGTAAAGGACTTGTTTCAAAAGAATGGGCCAACAAGCACTTATACTAGAATACAATGCTTTGAACAGGAAAGTAAAGGACTTGTTTCAAAAGAATGGGCCAACAAGCACTTATACTAGAATACAATGCTTTGAACAGGAAAGTAAAGGACTTGTTTCAAAAGAATGGGCCAACAAGCACTTATACTAGAATACAATGCTTTGAACAGGAAAGTAAAGGACTTGTTTCAAAAGAATGGGCCAACAAGCACTTATACTAGAATACAATGCTTTGAACAGGAAAGTAAAGGACTTGTTTCAAAAGAATGGGCCAACAAGCACTTATACTAGAATACAATGCTTTGAACAGGAAAGTAAAGGACTTGTTTCAAAAGAATGGGCCAACAAGCACTTATACTAGAATACAATGCTTTGAACAGGAAAGTAAAGGACTTGTTTCAAAAGAATGGGCCAACAAGCACTTATACTAGAATACAATGCTTTGAACAGGAAAGTAAAGGACTTGTTTCAAAAGAATGGGCCAACAAGCACTTATACTAGAATACAATGCTTTGAACAGGAAAGTAAAGGACTTGTTTCAAAAGAATGGGCCAACAAGCACTTATACTAGAATACAATGCTTTGAACAGGAAAGTAAAGGACTTGTTTCAAAAGAATGGGCCAACAAGCACTTATACTAGAATACAATGCTTTGAACAGGAAAGTAAAGGACTTGTTTCAAAAGAATGGGCCAACAAGCACTTATACTAGAATACAATGCTTTGAACAGGAAAGTAAAGGACTTGTTTCAAAAGAATGGGCCAACAAGCACTTATACTAGAATACAATGCTTTGAACAGGAAAGTAAAGGACTTGTTTCAAAAGAATGGGCCAACAAGCACTTATACTAGAATACAATGCTTTGAACAGGAAAGTAAAGGACTTGTTTCAAAAGAATGGGCCAACAAGCACTTATACTAGAATACAATGCTTTGAACAGGAAAGTAAAGGACTTGTTTCAAAAGAATGGGCCAACAAGCACTTATACTAGAATACAATGCTTTGAACAGGAAAGTAAAGGACTTGTTTCAAAAAGAATGGGCCAACAAGCACTTATACTAGAATACAATGCTTTGAACAGGAAAGTAAAGGACTTGTTTCGAAAAGAATGGGCCAACAAGCACTTATACTAGAATACAATGCTTTGAACAGGAAAGTAAAGGACTTGTTTCAAAAAGAATGGGCCAACAAGCACTTATACTAGAATACAATGCTTTGAACAGGAAAGTAAAGGACTTGTTTCAAAAGAATGGGCCAACAAGCACTTATACTAGAATACAATGCTTTGAACAGGAAAGTAAAGGACTTGTTTCGAAAAGAATGGGCCAACAAGCACTTATACTAGAATACAATGCTTTGAACAGGAAAGTAAAGGACTTGTTTCAAAAGAATGGGCCAACAAGCACTTATACTAGAATACAATGCTTTGAACAGGAAAGTAAAGGACTTGTTTCAAAAGAATGGGCCAACAAGCACTTATACTAGAATACAATGCTTTGAACAGGAAAGTAAAGGACTTGTTTCAAAAGAATGGGCCAACAAGCACTTATACTAGAATACAATGCTTAGAACAGGAAAGTAAAGGACTTGTTTCCAAAAGAATGGGCCAACAAGCACTTATACTAGAATACAATGCTTTGAACAGGAAAGTAAAGGACTTGTTTCGAAAAGAATGGGCCAACAAGCACTTATACTAGAATACAATGCTTTGAACAGGAAAGTAAAGGACTTGTTTCAAAAGAATGGGCCAACAAGCACTTATACTAGAATACAATGCTTTGAACAGGAAAGTAAAGGACTTGTTTCAAAAAGAATGGGCCAACAAGCACTTATACTAGAATACAATGCTTTGAACAGGAAAGTAAAGGCCTTGTTTCAAAAGAATGGGCCAACAAGCACTTATACTAGAATACAATGCTTTGAACAGGAAAGTAAAGGACTTGTTTCGAAAAGAATGGGCCAACAAGCACTTATACTAGAATACAATGCTTTGAACAGGAAAGTAAAGGACTTGTTTCGAAAAGAATGGGCCAACAAGCACTTATACTAGAATACAATGCTTTGAACAGGAAAGTAAAGGACTTGTTTCGAAAAGAATGGGCCAACAAGCACTTATACTAGAATACAATGCTTTGAACAGGAAAGTAAAGGACTTGTTTGAAAAGAATGGGCCAACAAGCACTTATACTAGAATACAATGCTTTGAACAGGAAAGTAAAGGACTTGTTTCAATAGAATGGGCCAACAAGCACTTATACTAGAATACAATGCTTTGAACAGGAAAGTAAAGGACTTGTTTCGAAAAGAATGGGCCAACAAGCACTTATACTAGAATACAATGCTTTGAACAGGAAAGTAAAGGACTTGTTTCTAAAAGAATGGGCCAACAAGCACTTATACTAGAATACAATGCTTTGAACAGGAAAGTAAAGGACTTGTTTCGAAAAGAATGGGCCAACAAGCACTTATACTAGAATACAATGCTTTGAACAGGAAAGTAAAGGACTTGTTTCGAAAAGAATGGGCCAACAAGCACTTATACTAGAATACAATGCTTTGAACAGGAAAGTAAAGGACTTGTTTCGAAAAGAATGGGCCAACAAGCACTTATACTAGAATACAATGCTTTGAACAGGAAAGTAAAGGACTTGTTTGCAAAAGAATGGGCCAACAAGCACTTATACTAGAATACAATGCTTTGAACAGGAAAGTAAAGGACTTGTTTCGAAAAGAATGGGCCAACAAGCACTTATACTAGAATACAATGCTTTGAACAGGAAAGTAAAGGACTTGTTTCGAAAAGAATGGGCCAACAAGCACTTATACTAGAATACAATGCTTTGAACAGGAAAGTAAAGGACTTGTTTCAAAAGAATGGGCCAACAAGCACTTATACTAGAATACAACGCTTTCAACAGAAAAGTAAAGGACTTGTTTCAAAAGAATGGGCCAACAAGCACTTATACTAGAATACAATGCTTTGAACAGGAAAGTAAAGGACTTGTTTCGAAAAGAATGGGCCAACAAGCACTTATACTAGAATACAATGCTTTGAACAGGAAAGTAAAGGACTTGTTTCAAAAGAATGGGCCAACAAGCACTTATACTAGAATACAATGCTTTGAACAGGAAAGTAAAGGACTTGTTTCGAAAAGAATGGGCCAACAAGCACTTATACTAGAATACAATGCTTTGAACAGGAAAGTAAAGGACTTGTTTCGAAAAGAATGGGCCAACAAGCACTTATACTAGAATACAATGCTTTGAACAGGAAAGTAAAGGACTTGTTTCGAAAAGAATGGGCCAACAAGCACTTATACTAGAATACAATGCTTTGAACAGGAAAGTAAAGGACTTGTTTCGAAAAGAATGGGCCAACAAGCACTTATACTAGAATACAATGCTTTGAACAGGAAAGTAAAGGACTTGTTTCAAAAAGAATGGGCCAACAAGCACTTATACTAGAATACAATGCTTTGAACAGGAAAGTAAAGGACTTGTTTCAAAAAGAATGGGCCAACAAGCACTTATACTAGAATACAATGCTTTGAACAGGAAAGTAAAGGACTTGTTTCAAAAGAATGGGCCAACAAGGACTTATACTAGAATACAATGCTTTGAACAGGAAAGTAAAGGACTTGTTTCAAAAGAATGGGCCAACAAGCACTTATACTAGAATACAATGCTTTGAACAGGAAAGTAAAGGACTTGTTTCAAAAGAATGGGCCAACAAGCACTTATACTAGAATACAATGCTTTGAACAGGAAAGTAAAGGACTTGTTTCAAAAGAATGGGCCAACAAGCACTTATACTAGAATCCAATGCTTTGAACAGGAAAGTCAATGACTTGTTTCAAAAGAATGGGCCAACAAGCACTTATACTAGAATACAATGCTTTGAACAGGAAAGTAAAGGACTTGTTTCAAAAGAATGGGCCAACAAGCACTTATACTAGAATACAATGCTTTGAACAGGAAAGTAAAGGACTTGTTTCGAAAAGAATGGGCCAACAAGCACTTATACTAGAATACAATGCTTTGAACAGGAAAGTAAAGGACTTGTTTCAAAAGAATGGGCCAACAAGCACTTATACTAGAATACAATGCTTTGAACAGGAAAGTAAAGGACTTGTTTCAAAAGAATGGGCCAACAAGCACTTATACTAGAATACAATGCTTTGAACAGGAAAGTAAAGGACTTGTTTCAAAAGAATGGGCCAACAAGCACTTATACTAGAATACAATGCTTTGAACAGGAAAGTAAAGGACTTGTTTCGAAAAGAATGGGCCAACAAGCACTTATACTAGAATACAATGCTTTGAACAGGAAAGTAAAGGACTTGTTTCGAAAAGAATGGGCCAACAAGCACTTATACTAGAATACAATGCTTTGAACAGGAAAGTAAAGGACTTGTTTCGAAAAGAATGGGCCAACAAGCACTTATACTAGAATACAATGCTTTGAACAGGAAAGTAAAGGACTTGTTTACAAAAGAAAGGGCCAACAAGCACTTATACTAGAATACAATGCTTTGAACAGGAAAGTAAAGGACTTGTTTCAAAAGAATGGGCCAACAAGCACTTATACTAGAATACAATGCTTTGAACAGGAAAGTAAAGGACTTGTTTCGAAAAGAATGGGCCAACAAGCACTTATACTAGAATACAATGCTTTGAACAGGAAAGTAAAGGACTTGTTTCACAAAGAATGGGCCAACAAGCACTTATACTAGAATACAATGCTTTGAACAGGAAAGTAAAGGACTTGTTTCAAAAAGAATGGGCCAACAAGCACTTATACTAGAATACAATGCTTTGAACAGGAAAGTAAAGGACTTGTTTCAAAAAGAATGGGCCAACAAGCACTTATACTAGAATACAATGCTTTGAACAGGAAAGTAAAGGACTTGTTTCGAAAAGAATGGGCCAACAAGCACTTATACTAGAATACAATGCTTTGAACAGGAAAGTAAAGGACTTGTTTCGAAAAGAATGGGCCAACAAGCACTTATACTAGAATACAATGCTTTGAACAGGAAAGTAAAGGACTTGTTTCGAAAAGAATGGGCCAACAAGCACTTATACTAGAATACAATGCTTTGAACAGGAAAGTAAAGGACTTGTTTCATAAAGAATGGGCCAACAAGCACTTATACTAGAATACAATGCTTTGAACAGGAAAGTAAAGGACTTGTTTCGAAAAGAATGGGCCAACAAGCACTTATACTAGAATACAATGCTTTGAACAGGAAAGTAAAGGACTTGTTTCGAAAAGAATGGGCCAACAAGCACTTATACTAGAATACAATGCTTTGAACAGGAAAGTAAAGGACTTGTTTCAAAAAGAATGGGCCAACAAGCACTTATACTAGAATACAATGCTTTGAACAGGAAAGTAAAGGACTTGTTTCGAAAAGAATGGGCCAACAAGCACTTATACTAGAATACAATGCTTTGAACAGGAAAGTAAAGGACTTGTTTCGAAAAGAATGGGCCAACAAGCACTTATACTAGAATACAATGCTTTGAACAGGAAAGTAAAGGACTTGTTTCAAAAGAATCGGCCAACAAGCACTTATACTAGAATACAATGCTTTGAACAGGAAAGTAAAGGACTTGTTTCAAGAAGAATGGGCCAACAAGCACTTATACTAGAATACAATGCTTTGAACAGGAAAGTAAAGGACTTGTTTCGAAAAGAATGGGCCAACAAGCACTTATACTAGAATACAATGCTTTGAACAGGAAAGTAAAGGACTTGTTTCGAAAAGAATGGGCCAACAAGCACTTATACTAGAATACAATGCTTTGAACAGGAAAGTAAAGGACTTGTTTCGAAAAGAATGGGCCAACAAGCACTTATACTAGAATACAATGCTTTGAACAGGAAAGTAAAGGACTTGTTTCGAAAAGAATGGGCCAACAAGCACTTATACTAGAATACAATGCTTTGAACAGGAAAGTAAAGGACTTGTTTCGAAAAGAATGGGCCAACAAGCACTTATACTAGAATACAATGCTTTGAACAGGAAAGTAAAGGACTTGTTTCGAAAAGAATGGGCCAACAAGCACTTATACTAGAATACAATGCTTTGAACAGGAAAGTAAAGGACTTGTTTCAAAAGAATGGGCCAACAAGCACTTATACTAGAATACAATGCTTTGAACAGGAAAGTAAAGGACTTGTTTCGAAAAGAATGGGCCAACAAGCACTTATACTAGAATACAATGCTTTGAACAGGAAAGTAAAGGACTTGTTTCGAAAAGAATGGGCCAACAAGCACTTATACTAGAATACAATGCTTTGAACAGGAAAGTAAAGGACTTGTTTCAAAAGAATGGGCCAACAAGCACTTATACTAGAATACAATGCTTTGAACAGGAAAGTAAAGGACTTGTTTCGAAAAGAATGGGCCAACAAGCACTTATACTAGAATACAATGCTTTGAACAGGAAAGTAAAGGACTTGTTTCGAAAAGAATGGGCCAACAAGCACTTATACTAGAATACAATGCTTTGAACAGGAAAGTAAAGGACTTGTTTCGAAAAGAATGGGCCAACAAGCACTTATACTAGAATACAATGCTTTGAACAGGAAAGTAAAGGACTTGTTTCGAAAAGAATGGGCCAACAAGCACTTATACTAGAATACAATGCTTTGAACAGGAAAGTAAAGGACTTGTTTCAAAAGAATGGGCCAACAAGCACTTATACTAGAATACAATGCTTTGAACAGGAAAGTAAAGGACTTGTTTCGAAAAGAATGGGCCAACAAGCACTTATACTAGAATACAATGCTTTGAACAGGAAAGTAAAGGACTTGTTTCGAAAAGAATGGGCCAACAAGCACTTATACTAGAATACAATGCTTTGAACAGGAAAGTAAAGGACTTGTTTCGAAAAGAATGGGCCAACAAGCACTTATACTAGAATACAATGCTTTGAACAGGAAAGTAAAGGACTTGTTTCAAAAGAATGGGCCAACAAGCACTTATACTAGAATACAATGCTTTGAACAGGAAAGTAAAGGACTTGTTTCAAAAGAATGGGCCAACAAGCACTTATACTAGAATACAATGCTTTGAACAGGAAAGTAAAGGACTTGTTTCAAAAGAATGGGCCAACAAGCACTTATACTAGAATACAATGCTTTGAACAGGAAAGTAAAGGACTTGTTTCGAAAAGAATGGGCCAACAAGCACTTATACTAGAATACAATGCTTTGAACAGGAAAGTAAAGGACTTGTTTCGAAAAGAATGGGCCAACAAGCACTTATACTAGAATACAATGCTTTGAACAGGAAAGTAAAGGACTTGTTTCGAAAAGAATGGGCCAACAAGCACTTATACTAGAATACAATGCTTTGAACAGGAAAGTAAAGGACTTGTTTCGAAAAGAATGGGCCAACAAGCACTTATACTAGAATACAATGCTTTGAACAGGAAAGTAAAGGACTTGTTTCGAAAAGAATGGGCCAACAAGCACTTATACTAGAATACAATGCTTTGAACAGGAAAGTAAAGGACTTGTTTCGAAAAGAATGGGCCAACAAGCACTTATACTAGAATACAATGCTTTGAACAGGAAAGTAAAGGACTTGTTTCGAAAAGAATGGGCCAACAAGCACTTATACTAGAATACAATGCTTTGAACAGGAAAGTAAAGGACTTGTTTCGAAAAGAATGGGCCAACAAGCACTTATACTAGAATACAATGCTTTGAACAGGAAAGTAAAGGACTTGTTTCGAAAAGAATGGGCCAACAAGCACTTATACTAGAATACAATGCTTTGAACAGGAAAGTAAAGGACTTGTTTCGAAAAGAATGGGCC